>NC_022021.1:3728988-3732224 GCF_000317375.1 Microtus ochrogaster
TATACCTTTCCGTTCTTTCATCCACAGGTAATTACTGCATTTGTTTACATGGAGTGAAGTCTTGTATTGTCTTGGAAAATTAGGAAGTAATAAAAAGTGATTAAAATATTTATTTGAGCTAGACAGTGGTGGCACACACCTTCAATCTCAGCACTCTGGAGGCAGAGGCAGGAGTATCTCTGAGAGTTTGGGGCCAGCCTGGTCTACAAAGCAAGTTCCAGGAAGCCAGAGATGCACAGAAAAATCCTGTCTCAAAAAAACAAGTAAAGCAAAAAGGGCGTTTATTGTATCTTGTATGAATTCCTGAAGTTTGCTTTTTCTTTCTTTACAACATATACTTTTTAAGAAGATAGTAACAATATGTTAGATACATTGGGTGTCGTCATCATGACTAAGATTACTTTTTCTTACTATATCCTTATAAAGAAAAGCTACTTTTGAAAAGCATTTTAATGGCCCAGCAATATAGCTCAACCAGTAGAAGTGCTGGCCACACCCCAGGGCTTCATAGTGGAAGGTGAAAACAAGTTCCCAAAAGTTGCCCTCTGGCCTCCATACACATTACACCCCCACATGCAGAATAAATAGGTTAATGGAATAGAAAATCAAGACGGAATTTTAAAATAGTTTTATTCAGTCGCTTACTCATCTACTGTTTGTCTTCCATTGATTCTTTTCAAGTTGCTTAGCAGCAAACAGTGGGGAGTTTGTCATGCTAGAGAAAGTAACAAGGGAGCCTTTAGAAGAGTTTCTGTGATGCTGGACACTGTGGTTCAGTGCTTCCCGAATACTGAGTGTTGACTTGGGACAGCAGCTTCCCTGGATAGGCGTCCTCACCATCTTTTTTTCCCTCCTTTTTTTGTAACATAGTTTCTGTGTAACAGTACTAGCTGTTCTAAAACTTGCTTTGTAGACCAGGCTGGCCTCAAACTCACAGAGATCCTCCCGTCTCTGCCTCCTGAGTGCTGTGATTAAAGGCGTGCGCCACCACTGCCGGACTTGTTCTCACCATCTTTACAGATGAGGAAAATGAGGCTTAGGAAGTAATTAGCGGAGTCCGGAGGTGAAGCCAGTACTCTGGCTCCCAGATTCAGACATGACATCACTCAGTCAAGCTGATAGGCAGTGCCCTTCAGTGCACAGAAAGCTTCTTTCTCCGTCACAGCTGCACAGTATTCTCTTGCAAGAATGCAGCAATGAACATATTTGCAATAGTTTTCTATTAAAAGTGACAATTCAATAGTTAGCCTTCCACACAAATAATTTCATATGCAGGTATAAAAATTAGCATAAGCTCCTTTGGTGTAAAAGGGTAGGTGCATTTCATTTCATAACCAAATAGACATGCTTTAGCAAACTAGGAATAGACAGGCAATACCTAAAGAATATGAAGAACATCTAAGGAAAAATTACAATTAGCGTCGTGTTATTGGCACGGTGGCCCACATCTGTCATCCCAACACTCAGGCGTCTGCAGCAGGAAAATTTCCTGGAGAACTTTTCTGAGCTACATAACAAGTTCAAGGGTAGCCTGAGCTATATAGGAGGACCTTAGAAAGAGAGGGAGAAGTGTCATATTTAATGTCATATTTAATAGGAATATAATAGGACTAAAAAGTGTGTTTTCATCACACTGCTCATTATTTCTGGAGATACTAATCATTGCAAAAATGTAAAAAAAAAAGTGTAAGATCACAAAGGAAGCAAAACTGTCCCCGTTTAGGAGTAGTGGGATGGTTATACTAAGAACTATTAAAATTAACACATGAATCCATCAAGGTCTGGAAATAGAAAGCTATCTGGAAAAAGGTCTAGTATTTTCTTGGCAAATCAACAATTAGAAGGGGCTGGAGGGCTGGTCCAGTGATCAAGTAGCTGCTGGGAGACCCACTCATCAAAAACAGAACCAAGTTTGAAACAACCTCCGCATGTAGGTAGGGTCAACTAACTTTTGACGGTAGTAATACGGTAATCCTTTCAACAAGTGCTGAATCTAAGCATGGAAGAGATGAACAATGACTACTTAAAACTTAGGTCAAAACTGGCCACTGCCCTAAATCCTAATGCAAAAAAAAAAAAAAAACCAAAACAACAACAACAACAACAACAACAACAACAACAAAAAACCCTTGTAGAAAATGTAGGAGAAAAAGTTTTACCAAGGAAATTTTTCTTCAATATATAAAAGTCAACATAATAAAGAAAAAATTATCCTTCAAAAAATTAAAGATTTTGGAAGGGGGGATTGGGCCTCCAATGAGATAGATCTGCAGGTTAAGGTACAGGGTCACAGGGACTACTGGAGCAGGAATCCGACCAATCACTGAGCACCCTGACTCTGAACCCAGAGTCAGAGAAAGGAACACACCCTGTATTTGACACCTGGGCTAGGGAAAGAAACAACTTTATTCCTGAACCCAGGACTAAAGACATGTGCCCTGGCTCTGAAACTAGTGTCAAAGAAACACACTTTGTCCCTAGACTTACAGCCAGTGGAAGAAATATGCCCTGGTCCTAAGATTAGAGTCAAAAAGCTAAAAAGGACCAGTGAAAGAAACAAGTTTGGTCGTAAAGTCAGAGCCATTTCTGTACCAGACCAGCTAAACTGACCAATCCCTGAGCAGGGGAAAATTAACCAATCCCCTTTCTCCCTGGGAAGACTCTGGCCCTAGAAAGCCCTATGTAAGACTTTCCACGTTTTCAGTTGAGAGCTGGCAGAAGCAGCCACTCTCCTGGATTCTTCCTTCCCAAATAAATCGTTTTCTCAAAAGAGTCTTGGGTGACGACCTTCACTCCCCTGTGCAGAGCAGAAGAACCTGGCTGGGATGTCCCTTAGGGGACTGAGCTGACAAACTTTGCTGAGACCTCCTAGGTGGTCTCAGCAAGGAGGAGCTGCACAGAAGAACCTTGCTAGGATGTTTCTTAAGGGGGCTGAGCAAGGCCTGCAGAGGCAAAGTAACAACTTTTTGGGGGGAGCCATAGATTGCTACATTTCTTCAGAGGGCTTCCCTTAGCAAAGTGTTAGCAGAAGAAACATCTTGGGTTGGAGAAGAAGCAGATAGCTCTGCAAGGAAGCTTCAGTAAGGGAATAGAGCAGAACTCAGCTGTAGCGGCTCTCCAGGAGAAGAGCAGGATTCTTATATCCTGCTGGGAGACCATGCCCCACAGCACCCCAGCTTCAGGTAGCCTGGCTTCCCGATAGTCAGGACACCTTTCCCTCCAGGGCTGGGCTGTCC
>NC_022021.1:3732643-3737379 GCF_000317375.1 Microtus ochrogaster
GACTCTGCCCCTCCAGAGCTGTCCTATTGCGGCTCTACCCCTCCAGGGCTGTCCTGTTGTGGCTCTAAGTATATCCTGGCTTCCCGATAAGTCAGGGTATCCCAATACCACTACTGTACCACATTTCCCTATATAAGGTACTTGCCGTTCAAGCCTGGATACTTACATCCAATCACCAGAACTCATGTAAATGTGGAAATCAAGAAGCGACTCCACAAAGCTGTCCTCTTAACTTGACATGTGCATACATGTATGTAACACACTCACACAGCCACCAGTAGAAATTTCAGAAGGAGAAAACCTTTCTCTCTGAAAGACGTCATATAGGCGTGTAGGCAGTAGAGTGGTGCACAACTCTAACTCGGAAGACTGTAACGGGTGATTCATGAGCTCCAGCAAGCTTAAATTACACAGTGAGTTTCAGGCCAGTCCAGAAGACAAAGTGAAACCTTGTCTTGAAGAAGGAGGAGGAGGAAGACGAAGAGGAAGAAGAAGAGGAAGAGGAAGAAGAGGAGGATGAGGAGGAGGAGGAGATAGAGGAGGAGAAGGAGAAAGAGCAACAGAAGGAGAAGGAGGCTGACAACAAGAAAAGACAGGGTGTGATATAGGCCTCAAACAAGGAGAAATGACTTGTAACATATTACAAAGTGTCTATATAGAAGCCCAACAAAAATGAACAAAAGATCTGAACTAAGACTTCACAAAGAGAGTGCACGTATATGCACACACACACACACACATGTACACACATATGTGTATGCATATAGCCCCCAAACACTTGTTAAAACACTCACTGCCACTGCGTTTCAGGGAATGTAAATCAGTCACTGTATGCATATCACAACAACTCACATTTAAAAGCTAATTCTAGCAGGTTGGCAAGGGTGTGGAACCACTGGCATTCTCATAAAACCTCTGGCGAAAACTTAAAAGATGACTTCTAACGTGGAAAACAGTTTGACAGTTTCTTGAACACATAAGCAGTGTCTACCATGTGAAACTACCCAAAAGAAACCAACGTGTACAGCCACATAAGACTTGGACGTGAATAAACTCATTGCAGCTTTCTGTGGAACTTTCCTGTGCTTTACCTAGTTCAAGGCCCCCGTATTCCACTCCTGTGCTTGGACGAGCCGTACAGTTTTAGTCCTTACAGTTGATTCTGCAGTCTGTGCGGGCTTAGTTTCAGCGTGATATGTGTGGAACCCATAAAGATTCAGTATTTTTGTTTGTTTTTGTTTTTCGAGAGAGGGTTTCTCTGTGTAGCCCTGGAACTCACTCTGTAGATCATGCCGGCCTCAAATTCACAGAGATCTGCTTGCCTCTGTCTGCCTCTGCCTCCCCAGGACTGGGGTTAAAGGCGTGTGCCACCACCGCCCGGCTCACACATCCATTCTTTAGAATGCAGGTATGCAGTTTTTCCAAGCCACTTGACTGGTTCTAGTCCCCTCTCTTCTAATGCATACGGGACTCTTGTCAAAATATTATTGACCATAGATACAAAGATTCATTTCTGGACTCTTCCATCTATTCCATGAATCTACCTATCTTCATGCCTTGATCAATGGACGTTTGTAGTATCTTTTGAAATTGAGAGGTGTCCCTTAACTTCCTTCTCTCCCAAGACTACCTTGCAAGCCGGGCGGTGGTGGTGCACGCCTTTAATCCCAGCACTCGGGAGGCAGAGGCAGGCGGATCTCTGTGAGTTTGAGGCCAGCCTGGTCTACAAGAGCTAGTTCCAGGACAGGAACCAAAAAGCTATGGAGAAACCCTGTCTCGAAAATTAAAAAAAAAAAAAAAGACTACCTTGCATCCCATATAAATTTTAGGACCATCTTGTCAATTTCTACAAAATGGAAATGCTCTTTAAAGATTTTAAAACAGTAAAGAAAAAAGTGCTTGAATTTAATGTAAAAAATACTATAAATAAATTAAAGCTTTGGAATGCATATAAATAGCTTTTGAACTAAATCAAAGTTAAATCAGAAGAAATGTGGGGGCTGGCGAGCTGGTTCAACTGAAGCACATGTGTTCTTGTCAGGAACCTAGAGCTAACTTCAGCACTCACATGAGGCTCACGACTCTCTGGAGCTCCAGGTCCAGGGAGTCAGTGCTCTTCTGACCTCCAAAAGCACCAGGCACACACATGGTGCACACACACGCATGCAGGCAGAACACTCACACACATAGAATAAAATTTATAAAAATATGAAGACTTTGTTTTTTAATAATATGCTACCAATTTAGACTTACTTTCTGGAAACGAATAGAAGGGAGAACATTTTGTGCCTGTCACCACACTTTCGTGGGTTATAGTATCTAGATTTCTCCATAAGTCATAATCTCTGCCAGTGTGCTTGTTTTAGTTCTTTATTTAGATTTATGTAAATTAGCCAGTCTTCTCACCGCGTTGTCTTCATACTTGAGACCTCTGTTTTCATTCCTTTCTTGAGTCGCTGAGTTTCTTAGACAAGCAACATTTCCAGAGTGCTCTCCAGTGTTACGTCCCATGCATTCTCTGCCTCACTTCGCCTTTGCCCTTGAAGAACGGTTTGCCTGGTGTTAGGAGATTTGGGTCAGACACATGTATTATTCTTTCAAAAACTTTTAGTTATTCTACTATTCCTTCCAAGCATGTGCTTTTCCTGGTGTCCCTTTAACACTGATCACCACATCAACTTTTTATGGGCTCGATTCATCATCGTATTGACACATCCAAGAAAGACACATGAATGCTGTAGTCCTTGAATATTTCCATGCCTAGAAATGCCTACTTGCTGCATTTACCACAGCCATTCAGGGTGACTAGGGGTTGACCCTCAAAGGTTATGCTTTCGTTCAGAGCTTGTAGGCGTGACTCCGTTGTCATCTGGCATTAATCTGAGCAATGGAAATGTGAGGTCAACATTTCCCCCTTATCTTTCTTTCCATAAGAAACTTTAGCAAACAAACCCAATGATGTCTACTTTCCCCTCAGTCCTGGGGCCTTACACCAAGGTTTCGTGTGTGCTAGGGAAATGTTCCCTCTCTACACTAAACCCTAGCTCCAGGTGGCATATTGACTATATAGCCATCCTCTCTCTTTTTAGCTCATCTATTATATGAGCCCTTTCCACTGGCATTTGTGCTCTCTAATATGTCTTTCAATTCTTTTAACTTTTAAAATAAGTATTATAAAAGGATACACAAATATACAGGAAGAACACACCATAGTTTGCTGTTCAGAGCTGGGCATCATAATCAGTCAGCTTCTGAACATTGACTGTTTCATCTGAAGAGCCTTATGTCAATGATAGCCACTGAACCCTGGGACAATCTCTTTATGACATGCATACTTGCAACACATAATTAAAATCATTTTAGTTGTCTTTTTCTTTTCTTCTTCATTTCCTACAATGTCTTAATCCTTTCTCTTTGTCCATAATTCTATACTTACGCCTGTCTCGCCAGCTTCTTAAGATTTATAATTTATTAGTTCTACAGGGTTCTGTGTTGGAATCCCATTCCTTAGCATTAAACCCTCTTCCCTGTTATTCCTGTGCTCTTGCAGATAGCTGTTGAGCTCTTGTTTTGGTGATTTTTGTATTCCATGAAAAAAAAGCTTTATAATAACAAATAATTTGGAGTAAAATGTTTCATTTTTTCCTGTAGTTATATTGATTCTTGGTGTTGAAGACTGTCCAGCAGAGAAAACTACTCAAACATGGGTTTAAGACAATAAAGAAAGTCTTTATTACCTAGCCAGCAACCACACTGGGTATTTGGGATCTCCGGGGTAGCCCTGAACCTTCCTTGGGATGAACTTTTAAACACAAAACATCCTGGGTTCATATAACTCAAGAGTTAGCTAGAAGTAGAACAATAGAAGCCGAAATGCAAGGTTAGTGTATTTAGAGACTTTGTCAGAACTACGAACTATGCTGAGTTTTATGGCCTGAATGGTACTCACATCATGGCATCAGTTGTGCTAAGGTTGGGGGGGAGGCCCTATATTGGGAGTATATTCATTGTCCTTCTTTAGTTACTAGCTTCATTTACTGTGTGACTTAATATTCCATATTTATCTCGTCACCAGGCCATTTCTTTTCTTACTGCATAAGGGGCTGTCTAGCTTCTAGAGCAGTGATTCTTGCCCTAGGGTAAATCTGCCCTCAGAAACACTGGGTAAACTGAAGACATTTTTGGTTATAACAAATATCACAATGAACTCAGAGGTAGCATTTTATTGCTTTGATACTGTTTTACCGTTGGCCTTGGATGGCACAAAATCAAGCCAGCCAGGAGGCACTAAGTTGGAAACAGTGCTTATAGCTGACGGCAACGCCGTTCTAAGCAAGGAGTCAGTGCTGCCTGAAGAGTTCCCTAGCAAAAGTTTGCAAAGGCCGCCAACCAGGAAGAAATGAGAGAAGACAGCCTCGAAGCAGACCAGTCAAGATGGGATTATTTTTGCCTCAAATCTAGGCAAGATGTAGCAGTGTGAGAGGTGATTTACTTCAGATCATGGAGTTAGTCAGCTCCTCTAATGCGCATGATCCCTCTGTCTCTAATCTGTCTGCTTCCATGAGGATCCCTGTCTAACGCTGCCTAGTTTTCTCAGATGTTTATAGAGCCTTGGCATTGGATAAGAGGAAGACAAGGAAGGTGTGAAGCTTTCCTTGCACAACCTTCTATCCTGCTCCCAATTCTTTCTCTCTCTCTCTCTCTCTCTCTCTCTCTCTCTCTCTCTCTTCTCTCTC
>NC_022021.1:3737479-3786485 GCF_000317375.1 Microtus ochrogaster
TGTCCTGGAACTAGCTCTGTAGACCAGGCTGGCCTCAAACTCACAGAGATCCGCCTGCCTCTGCCTCCCGAGTGCTGGGATTAAAGGCATGCACCACCCTCGCCCAGCTGTTTTACAGCTCAGATTAGTTTTCAAAACATAAGGGGGTCCACACACCTCTGTACCTCTGAGCCCTTCTACCCACAAACGTGCACCACATGCCTTACAGGTGTTTTCAACCCGGGAGGAAGCTCTCTCCCCACACCCAAACTCACGCTCCTGTCCCGAGAATGGCACCATCCTCTTTGCTCGCAGGCTTTCACAGGGCCCCAGAGAAGGCAGCTGAGGAGAGAGGAGCCTTAAACAGACAAGATTTGTCAAGAACCAAAACAACCTGGGACAGGAAGGAGCAACTGGGACACTGTGTCCCCTGTACCTGCTACTTTGGGAAGGCTCGGAGACTTGCTAGACTGACTAAACAGAGCTAGTGGCTAGACATAAAGACTCCGAGGTAAGTGCCTGCCTGTTCGTGTCTGCCTTTGGCTGCAGCACTTTGGGGAGCTAGAGACCAGCCTCAGGCAGGTGGAGACTTGTGGGCATGTGACCCAGTGAGCCAGAGAGGGACAGGAAATGCATGAACACCCTTCACCTGCCCAAGCTGCCCTAACACCGGAGTTCCCAGAAATCTCCGAGAATTTCAAGAAATTCTATGATCATCTCTTCAATGTGTTTACTTGTGTAGTTAAACCAACCAGCATACATTGGAAGGCGAATAATCTCACTGTTAACTGTTTGTTGAAGCTTAGTGAATGACTAACTCACTTGGAGGTAGGCTAAGATTTGGCTGAATTCCATAGTCAATTCCACAATATCCACCCTCTGTTTCTGAAAGTCAGGGACTGACATGGTGCCAACTTGTGTAAGGGGTTCAAATGGTGATCAGTAAGTTGAACAGCCAGCAAATTGGTTGGTTTGTTTTTGAAACAGGGTCTCTCTATGTAACTCTGGCTGTCCTGGAAACGACTGTGTAGACCAGGCTGGTCCCTGACTCACAGACACCTACCTAGCTCTGTTTCTCTAATGCTGGAATAAGATGCGTGGACCACCATGCCAGATCTTAATAACCTAGAACTTGATCCTTTGGAAGCTTCACCTTATCCCTACTCCTCCCTCTCCAAACCCTGCCCCCTCTCAGAGAGCTCACTGAGCAGCAGCTCCTCCCCTGAAGCTGTTCAAGACCACTTTTACAGGGTGTTTAGTCTCCTCTCCATTGACCTGCCATGTCATTTCTCCTCTTCCCCGAGACCACCTGGGGTGGGGGCACTCTGCTCAGATTAAACCTGGTCATTTACCTTTTAATTTGGCTCGATTTGGCTTACTGCATCAGTAGAGAAATCAACTACAGGGGATTTAAAATATTTACCCTTTCTTTCTCCCTCTTCCCCTCCCCCTACCTCCTAAGGAATTGAAGCCAATCCTTCTGCATGCAAGGCAAGTACTCTACCTCTGAGCTACAATCTAAGTCCTTCCTGACATTTGGTTTTGCTGTTTTGTTCTCTTGAGATAGGATCTGGTCATGTAACCCTGGCCTGGCCTGGAGCTCTTTATGTAGAACAGGCTGGTCTCAAACTCACAGAGATTCACTTGCCTTAGGCACCCAAGTGTTGGGATTACAGTATGCCACCATGACCGGTCTGAAAATTGACTTATGGTGAAACTGTATCAAGGATATGACCTAAACCCCACTTCTACCCTTGGCATGGGACCCTGAAGGCTGTCACTCATGCTGAGTCTCTGACACTCCTCAGCAGTTCCAGCCCCTAGCCTACTTCTCTGGCCTGTGACCTCAGCTACACAGGTGGAAACAATGTGTACTTCAGAGATAATCATCAGTTTGCCTACCACGCTCTAAGCCCTTCTAAACTCTGTAATCCAGAGCTACTGACTAGGTCTCCCCAAGTACTGTGGCTCCGTGTCTCAATACCACCCATTGTTCTCAGTTCCACCACAATCTGCCCCTTTGGGCCACTAGGTCAAGGTTCCTCCCCTCTGGCTGAATAAGCTGATCGTCCTACATCACAGCCAGGCCTCAGTGTCTTTCCGCTCTGTTAGGACCTCTGAGTTGCTTTTGCTCATAACATGCCTGGCACCGAATGTACAGGGTCTTCCAACACTTAGCTAATCTGATGCCAGCTAGATGTCCTACAGTTCAGGCCACTTCTGTCACTACATGGAGTTAGCTTCAGATCCCATGAATAGATGTTTCTCAGTTCTGCCTAACTATCCCACTTCACACGCCCATCACAAATACCATGTCTTCAAGAGAACTGCTGACTGACAGGCTACAAACTGATGAGTTCCCTTAGTACATTTTTCAGGTCTGCTAACTAGTCCCTGGAAGTACTCGTGAAATGTAGGAACATGATTTATTAACTAGCAGTGGTTTATTATTCAGGATCCGAGGAAGCCAAATGGACGAGGTGCATAGGATAAGGCGTGGGGGAAAAGGAGCAGAGCTTGCATTACCTTCTGGGCCCGCCACCTTCTCAGAACAGCAATATGTTCACTAGCCGAGCCTCTGTTCAACTTCACCAATTAGTGGGTTTTATGGAGCTTCCCTTCAGCAGGCAGATGGGTTAAACCTCAGCCTCTAGTAATGAACTCACTTGCTACCTTGTTTCTGATGTGTAGAGTTGGGGGTTGGAGCTGTACCCCAGCTGTCTAAGGATGCCCACCTAGATCATGGTCTTGCTGGAGACTAACTCCTGTCCTCTCCACGTGTGCCCTGTGGAGGTCCACATCCTCCTTGGTGCCTGTTGATACAACTTCTTCTTAGCTCTTATTATCATGTGGACTTTAAGACTTGTACCACTCCAGGCATTCTGTTTGGTAAAACAGAAATGGGTAAGATCCACTGGTTTGTTGGATGAATAGCCATTCCCAGCCCTTTCTTTCCTGCTGTTTCCTTGACTATGGGTTAGAAAACTTAAACATGCTCTTTCTTAGCATCTAGGGAATGGTAGAATTTTGATCCTGGAGACAGAAGCAGACGTTTCTAAGAATTTAGAGAAAGTATTTTTTTTCTCCTTTGGCAAATGAGATAGCATGGTGGGTGTGCCTCTTTGCCTTATTCCAACACTAAAACCTCAGATGCAGCAGAGTGTCTGTGGACGTGTTGGAGCTGATAGGGGAGGCGAAAGAAATGAACGTGCTATCCTTGACACTGGGGCTGATGAACTGATGCCAGTAACCCATTGCACTCCGGATTTCATGAGTAAAGACTGGACACAAGAGTTGGGTTCTCTGTAACTTGCAGTTGAAATGAATAACCTCAAAGCAACTCTTACATGAGAACAAACTTTCTCTCTCTAGACTCTAGAGAAATGCATTTAGCAATATCTTAAGCTATAAATCTCACTAGTTTTATGTAGCCTGAAATTATATTTTAATTACTTTACACAAACCTCTAGTTAAATTTCTTGGTTATGGAAAAATTTAAAATTTCATATTCCCTGACCAGGGCCTGCGTAAACTGAAAAGTGCTTTTCAAGCACAAAAACCTTTGATGCATCATTGTGGCCTCAAATCAGGTAGAACTGGAGAATCTGTACCCTTGAAACAACAAACAAAAACAAAAATTCTACTGTGATTCACTATGGACAGAAGTGATTCAGCATGACTAAGCGAGCTTCTAACCTGGCTACAGAGAACACAGTGATTTGAATCTGTAAACCAGGGGAAAGTCATTTAGTAAGAAATAAAATTGGGTTGACACCACACAATACACATAAGAATAGATTGCTTCCAAAGGGAATAGAGAGAAAATAGAAAAAATAATGAAATCAAACAAACACTGAAATAAAATGCAGATAAAAAAAGTATTATTGAGTGTGGAGAAAGGATAACTGTAGCAGTTCTTTCTCTGTCCTGCCAGCCAGCTCCCAAATAATGACACAGAGACTTCTGGTTAATTATGGAAGCTCGGGCTCTAGCTAGGCTTGTTTCTAACTATCTCTTCTAATTTAAATTAACCCATATGATTATCAATCTATACTCTACCACATGGCTTTCACCTCTCTCCCATTCTGTATGTCTGACTTGTTCCTCTCTGCCTCACTTCTTCCCAGAGTCCTCTCTGTGCCTGGAAGTCCCGCCTATACCTCCTGCTAGCTATTGGCCATTTAACTCTTTATTTAACTAATCAGAAGGCACCTTGGCAACGATGCATCTTTAAAGTATACAAAAAGATTATTCTCCCTTGTGTCTAAATAAAAGGAAAGGGTTTAACTCTAACATGGTAAAACTGTGTGTAATAAGAACAATTATCAGGTAAGAATTACATTCACAATGTCTAGTCCATTTGAATTTTGAAAATTCAGAGAATTCTATTATCTATTCTATATTGATGAGTCCCAAGTTTTACACCTAAACCACTTTTTATCATGACTTGTATTACCAACCCAAATTTATCTTTTTAGACCTCAAAACATTTTTCTTAGATAAACAACTTAAGCTTTTATGTCTCTTAAACCTTGTGCATTTTTTACCTCCTTTGTGAGTTTCCTTTCTGAATTTGGTAACAAGAAACATTGCAGCTCTAACTATCTTGTCAGTTCCATCAGAGACCTGATAAAGTGTAAGATTACCCAAGTAAACAAAAATTACATAGCAAACAAAACAACTTCCAAAACTACAGAAATGACAGAGATAGGTGACTACATGGACAGTCATCCAGTTCCCTTTGCAACAATGTAGCATTCATCCACAGTCTACAGGTAGACTCCAGATATACTACAAGTCTAGTATATCTGACAAACTTTTCTATGAAGAAGGAATTTTGAATTTGTCTTGACAAAGTTTGGTAGTTGTCTTCTTTTGTGTCCTACTTGTCCAGTTTGGACAACATATTGTCAGCAGTAGAAGTAAGGGCAGTTTCTTGCCCAGATGGCTAGCTTTGACTCATAGTAAGCAAACTCCATAGGGAGGTTCTTTGACACTCATCATCCTTTTTGAAGTAATTGGTGCTACAAGGAACAGACATACCTCACTGTCATGAATAGCCTTATGTTGTTAAAATATTTTAAATGCCATATTCCATAGTTCTTGGAAGTGTTTGAAGACTAACTATTTAAAATATATTTGTTTAAACTTGAAAACATATCTAACATGACAACAAGCTTGATTGTAGATGACTAACTACTAACCTGTATTTCTTTATTATCCTAAGTGGCTTTTAAGGACTAAAACTTACATTCCATTTTAAAAAGAGCTACATAGGTATAATATCTTAAACAAGAATAGAAGGATATATACAGTATAACCAAATTTGTATCAACATATAAAAATCCATACCAAATATGTAAAATATTTGAGACTAGTAGCTGTGTTTTTTTTTTAAGTTTGAAAGTAGATTCAATAATCTTTCCTTTTAATCTATCATTTCTTTTCTTTCTTTTTTTTGAGACAGGGTTTCCTGTGTAACTTTGGAGTCTGTCCTGGACCTAGCTTTGTAGACAAGGCTGATCTCAAACTCACAGAGATCCATCTGCCTTTGCCTTCTGAATGCTGGGATTAAAGGTGTGTACCACCACCACCTGGCATCCTATCATTTCTATATCCCCCCTTTTTTCTTTTCAGAATGACATCATTGAATCCGATTCCTTTCACCCAGCTTTTTTCCTGACTATGACCAACAACAACTTGTGACAAAACCCCCTAAACAGTGACAAACATCCATAGCACACCAAGGGACCAAAAATCACTCACCCCACTTCATGAGAATGTGGGTGTCTTGTTCTCTAGATTGCTTAATGTTGTCTTGGGGCAACAGCATCTTTAGGGAACCCTGAGAAAATTAGAATAATGATCAAGTCCTGGGAGAGTTAACTGCTGTCCAATGTCAGTGTGGGAAAGTTCAAGGCTTATCTGAAGTCTTGGCTGGATAGTCTATAGGCTGGACCATCTCAGCTAGCAGCTTTGAAGTTGTTTTGGATGCAGAATTTTGAGGAAACTGCAACAGAAGCTTTCTGAAAGGCTGAATCACCTAGACTACTTGTCTTCGTTGGTGTTTGGTCCCTTTTTTCTTTCTGAGAGCACACGAAGTTTTAAAAATAACCTATATATGTGCATTAACACAAGCATAGAATATGCAGTGTACACAAGTCATCTAAAGATGATTTTTTTGTTTTATGTTTGAGTGGGTAAAAGGCATCTGTCAATTTTATAAGTTCATTTGGACTGTATAATCAAACTGTCATGAGGGCTGCGTAGACAACAAGATTTATCATATATCACTGCACTGTCCCCCAGCTGCGTGTATGCAGGGCTACATGAATTCCTAGCTGATCTATGCTCTGGCTCCCTTGCCCTTTCTTTGAAGCGTTCCCTGACAGAAGCGCTGTTTGGTTTACTACACTAGACACTTTCCTGCCAAACCATGTTTGGGAGAAGAGTGAGAGTTCAGCTATTTTAAGAACCACCAGCAAATGTACCTATTGATCCCTTTCCATGTATCATCCAAGGTACTTCCCAGCCACCAGTTATGGGAATCGAGTGTTCAGAGGCCAAGGGCAACCAGAATGAGAAAAGAAACCTTTCTAGTGTGGTTTGTAAATGAAATCTTCTTCTCTGGCTCCAGGAAGGAATTATAAACATCTCAGCCTGAACAAGACCTGTTTCTATTTATTTGTTCATTTGTTTGTGTTTGGCTGGGGATCAAACCTAGGTTTTCCACATAGTAACCTGGTGTTCTAACACTGAACCCTAGGGCCAGCTTTAAAAACGGTTTAGCAATCATACAACCCAGTGGGAATAAAAAGACTATAGAGTTACCCAAACTATCATTCTTATAGTCACAACAACACCCTTTGTCACATGTCCTGGTCATGACTTTAGCTTCAGCTGCACTGGCTGCAAGCTGAAGACTCCCTGGCACCAAGTGCTCACCGCCATGCTTTTGAACCTTTTCTGAAGCTTCGATGTCTGAGCCCTGTCACACACATAACTGGGCAAGCATGATTCAGAAGATTTTTCGCATCCAAAGAGGCTAGAGTTGGCTAGAGGTCCCTCTCACTTTCACCCATCCTTTGGAAGTACATTTCACTGCGTTCCTCAGAGAGTCCTGGGGGCATGGAGTGTCAATTTCCCGCGACGGTAACTGGCCGAGTTATATGCTATAGTGTCCTTTCCTTTCCAACTGTGTTATATTCTTTGCATTCTTACTTTAACTTCCTGAGATTTTCCTTCAGATGAACAGTTATATTCACAATGGCCTGCCCCCTCCCATCAAACATCAATGAAGACAATTTCCCCAAAGGGCAATCTGATGGCGGTGATTACTCAGGATGTTTCAGTTGACAGCTGAAGCCAATCATGAGAGGCTGGTTACGACACCAACCCAAGACGGTCTTACTCACAGAAGAAGAAAAGAATCAACTAAAGGAAGAGGTTGAAGTTTTAGAGTCAGCAGGCTTTACTACAAAGAAGACTAAAACAGAGAGGTGAGCTGGTCTGTAGAGAGGGGTGGAGATGATAAGGAGTTAGGTTTAAAAAGAAGAGAGAAATGAGTATTTTTGTGTTATGAAAGGTCTGTCAGAATCAAGAAGCTCTTATCTCAGTCTACTGTACCTCTGTAACACAACATAATACCCAGTGTTGGGTAATATGCAAAGAGGAAGTTTAATTGGTTCATAATTCTGGCAGCTGGAAAGTTCAAATATCATGATACAGCTCCGGTTAAATCTCAGCACAGGGGCAAGGTGGAAGAACATCAGCCACATGCAGTGATCTGTAGGGCAGCCCCGTGTTCTAACAGCCTACACTTTCAAAAAAGATTTTTTAAAAAATTAGCTTGCATGTACGGATATTTGGCTACATGTATGTTTGTGTGCCACAGAAGCCAAAGAGAGCATCGGATCACCTGGGACTAGAATTAGGAGCTGGCTGAGAATGGCCAGTGCTCTTAGCCACGGAGCTGTTCCCAACACTCCAGTCACCTAACAGCCCACTCTTGGAAGAACTCAGCCCTGTGTCGAACGTGATTGAGGTGAGGCAAATCTCACCTCAAAACAGAGATAAAGGGCTGTGGAATAGCTTAGTCAGCAAAGGCCAAGCCTGATGGCCTGCACTGGAAGGAGAGAACCAACCCCACAGTTGTCCTCTGAGCTCAACACACGCATTGTGGCACACGCACTCCTCTCCCCAACGCACAGTGAATTCATAAGTGCAAATTTTAAAAAGAGGTAAAACCTAGGTGCCGACAGCCTCACTCACTCATCGCCAGAGCATCTGCAGAAACTGTCTTTTACTGGTCCAAGCTTTGAAGTTTCAGGGGCTTCATGAGAGAACGTTTGAGGGATGCGGCACCCTTGAAGACCGTGTGAGAACAGGGCGCCACCCAAGCAGATGAGTTTGTGACTTGCTCCTGTGTTGAAGAGATAGTTGCAGCCATGTGCGCTCAGCCACACAAGACTAATGGGTATTTGAACCAGCTAGAATTGTTTCTAGAGAGATTCTGTTAAGCTAGGTGGCCATCTGTACTGGCTGGTTTTATGTTAGCTGGACACAAGCTAGAGTCACCAGAGAGGAAAGAACCTCAGTTGAGGAAATGCTTCCATGAGATTCAGCTGTAAGGCATTTTCTTAATTTGTGATCAATGTGGGAGGGACACCGTGGGTGGTGCCACCCCTGGGCTGGTGGTCTACAACAACGTGAGCTAAGCAAGTCAGTAAGCAGCTCCCTCCATGACCTCTGCATCAGCTCCGGTCTCCAGGTTCCTGCCCTGATTGAGGTCAGTCTTGACTTTCTTCAGAGATGAAAAGCAATGTGGAAGTGTAAACTGAATAAACCCTTTGGACCCAACTTGCTTTTTGGTCATGGTGTATTGTTGCAGTAACAGAAACCTTAACCAAGACACCGTCTAACAGGGAAGAAAACTCAGTCGTGGTAGTAAAAGAGATACAGAAGAACATTATTAGAGGAACTACTTTGGAATGTAAGGTAAGATTGAAACTATGCAAGTTATGAAAGACAGGCAAAAGGAATGGAAAAAGGAAAGAATGCCCTTTTATAAGTTTTAATGATCAAGAACCAATTGATAAAATTGTTTAGCAATATCACACTACTCACAGGCATAACTGCAGGGTGAGAGGTGCCTTTCTGAACAAGAAGAGCAGCATACTGGATCGCAAGTAGGTCATGGGGGTAGATTTGGCAATGTAATGGGTGGTGGAGTTCATTTAGCCTGGGGTAGGAACTTTGGCCAAAGAGCAGACTCTGCCGGTGAAGATGTTGGCAACAGAGGCGGCTATGGAGGGAAGATGATGACACACTGTTTGGGAGGTGAGAAAGGAAACGATGGTGGCGGTCCTTGTTACGGGGTAGAGGAAGTTGTCTATGTTGTAGTGGTCCAGGATATGGAAGCTAAGGCATGGGAGAAGAGGAGGGTGTGACGGTTACAATAAAGGAGGAAGTCTTGGTGGTGGTGGCTAAACTGCATTTGGGGATGATAGTGGACACTAGAAATCAGACAATGGGCTCAGGAAAGGAGAAGTGGCCTAGAGAACACGTAAGCAGTCCCTTAGGTAGTGGCTATGGACCTGGTCGCACATGTGGTGGGTACTGTAGCAAAGGGTTTTTAAACTATCGGAAAAGGTCTGCGGTGTGCAGCAGGGGAGAAGGGGTCACCAGTAGAAGTCCAGGTCACTCGGAGGCAGTCCTCCCAAAGGTAAGTTTGGGGCAGAAGAAGCCATGAATCATAGAAAAGTTACTGTCACTTAAAACAGGAAACTCTCCTTGCTCGGGACTGACCCATCCACAGTCTGCAAAAGGTTCAGTTATGGGCTTGAGAGACGGCCCAGAGGTTAAGAGCACTGGCTGTTCTTCCAGAGGGCTTGAGTTCAATTCCCACAACCAAATGGTGGCTCACAACCATCTGTACTGAGATCTGCTGCCCTCTTCTGGTGTGCATGCATGCAGACAGAACACTGTGTACGAGATAAATCTTTAAGAATGTTTTACAAGTTCAGCTACTGTCTAATGCAACTGTAGTATAAAGTAGAAGTCCATTCCTTTTGTCTAGTGAAGCTCTTTTCATTTTATTGGGTATAGTAGCCTATAAAGTATGGTAATGCTACCACAAAATTTTAAAAAAAAATTATTCTTTTTCACTTTGAAAAGGGGAAAAAAGAACTCGGTCTTGTGAAAATTGATGGGTGCTGTCCAGAGGCAATGATATTATGACATCGGATCACCTCCCAACTTGCCCTGATAAATAACTCGTTTATTTTCCAACAAGAAGGGTAAAGCTAGCTTTCGGAGTGCTATGAAGCCACTGGGGTTATTTTTCCAAAAAACAGCTCACAACACCCTCCAACTGAAGTAGCAAAACTGACCAAGACTGAAAAGGGCAATGCGTGGTGGGGGGTGGGATAGGTGGGGAGGTGGATAAGATGTCTAGGGATGAGAACACTCAGCAGTGCCCACGAGGCCCCAAAGGCACGGGCTCTGGAGCATCAGAACCTGCAGCTTCAGTTCAATCAGCTTGGAGAGACTGGTTTCCCTGAGAGGACACCCTCACAGATGGAAGGACGTTCAGACTGTAGATAGCTCATGGGTCGGGATCACATTAGCACCAAGAACCTGGTATTCGAAAAAGGAAGGGATCTATATCATACAGAAATTAAAACCCACACCTTGGTTGAAAAGTTGCTGTCACTCATTCACCTGCTAGCACAGGGGCCAGAGAGAAAACAATGGATGGGGACAGCAATGCCTTTCATTCAGTTCTTAACGGTGGGCGCCTGTTATTAGCTCCTTGGATGACTTCCCCATGTTGGACCAAGTGTAACGTTATACATTTTTAGTATACTTAGCTTAAGGTCAATTCTAGGCGTTAAGGAGATTTCAGACTAGACCTTATAAAGTTCTTTGATATTAGATCATGTCTTTTTTTTCTCAATGTGTCTCAAATCTTTACAGTAAAATTGTTTCATGCTTCTCACCGTGGTGATCAGTGACTCTCCTGGAGTCACCGTGTATCTCCCCACTGTGAGGATGTCATGGGAGATATAGAAATGGAGTGTCCGAATATCATCCCTCCCTTCCCACAGCTTCCTTGTTAAATGTAGTTCAGACACTGAGGTACAAACTGAAAGGGAGCTGACTCGGGGGAGGCCCCATACTGCTCTGTTTGCTTTTCTTTTCCTTCCTGCAAAAAAGCTGAAAAGCACGTGTAAAAAAGGCTGGAGCTTTAGCTGCCACCCAGTAGCTCGAGGTGACCTCTAGTGGTGACAGATACTGTTTGTGACTCCATGGATCACCTGCCCAGAGCTGGTCTCTTGTCTTTTCTCACCATAGCCAGCTTTACTATTAGAGTCCAGTGGCCCTCAAAGCGCCTTAGGGCTCTGCTCGCTTGGAGAATCCACTCATGCTGAATGCCTAAGATGGGGCTGGGAAGGAGCACCCAGAGCTGTCCAGCTGAGATTAGCTTATCTCTTACCCAAAAAGCAGTCCGTGCTCAACTTGCTTGTGCTACTTTTTTTGGGTTTCTTTGTTTCTGTGTAGCAGAATTCCTTACAATTTGCAACTGATATCAATTGGGCCTTGTGCACTTTGTAGTTATCTGTAGCTACAGCAATTCTGTATTAAAACATTTTTTTCACCGGTGTATTGCCCTAAGCGATTGCTCTTCAACTTCTCTCTCAGTGCAGTTGCTCAGGAAAACCCAAGGCAGGTCCCCTTGGACCGTTATGAATCTGTCTTCTTTCACTTTTCTTGGCAAGATCATATCTAGCTCTTTGCAAGCACTTGCTGGAGTCTGCGGGCCCCTACTTCTTCCCGGTCTCCTAACTGATTATTCTATCAGGAGCTTCTATGAAGCTAAGAACCTGGCTGAGCCAGCTGGAGAGAGGCTGGGTTAGAAAGGATGAAGGTTAAAAGAAAGAGACTTAGCTCTTTGCAAAACAGACAGCTAGAGCTTTTAAATGCCTCATTTCTTCATCCAATGGGACCAGAGCAAAGCTGCTACCTAGGGAGAAGTAGTGATCACATTCGGGTCGAAATTAGTTTCCCCTTGTTTTGTCTTTGATTTTTATTTCATTAATTCCTCTGTGAATTATTCACCTTGACTAAAATTCATTAAGATCCCTGGCCCTGGGGCTGCTGAGGCAGTATTTTGAGTTTGAGACCAGCTGGGTTCCTTTTCAAAAAACAATACAGAACAAAATAAGCGCAGGAACAGATGTCGTATCCAACCCTACACATGCCATTTGTAGGTTGTATAAGCAATGTCTATGGGAAAATTAATCCCGCAGGCTACATGCATTTCCAAAATAGCTGTGAATGCCACCCAATATAAAACTGCAAACTTAGTTCATGTTACAGGATTTTTTGTTTCTATATTTTATTGCACAATTCTTTGTAGATAACAACTTCATGTCACAATGTCAAAATGTTGAACTCACCTACTTTCAAGTAAAAAAAAAAAAAATCCAAGACAGTTTGTATCTGCTCTCCGACATTCTACAAAGATTAAAGGAAGGTGGGGGAGGAAGCAAACCGAAGCAGTGACCAGTGAAACTGGGCGAGGCGGCGGAGGTCTTGTGAGCACTCTCCTGTACGAGTTCCTGTCCTTTTCCCCCTTTTCTTTTCTGAGGCAGGGTCTCATGTAGCCCACACTGCTCTCAAACTAGCTGTGGATAATCTTGAACTTCTGACCTTCCTGCCTCTTCACCCCAGAGTGCTGAGATTACAGGCACGCACTACCACACCCCAACTATTTTTTTCTTTTAGTTTAAAGAAAGGTGTCATCAATTGATTTCAGTTGGGGAAATTTTAAAAGCCAAGAAGCCGAATGTTTAATGTTGTTCTGAAGAGCAATAGAGAATCTTAGCTCACACACAGAATGAAATGACACGATCAGAGGACACGAGAGTGTCTGCCAACATTCGTGTGACGCCCTCGCCTCTCATTTATTTCTTTATTAAGTTACACTTGCTTACTTTTTACTTGTTTCTTTGTGTGTGTTCACACCACAGCACTTGTGAGAGTCAGCTCTCTCCTTCCACCACGTGGATCCCGAGGCTTGAGCCCAGGTGTTCTGACCTGGCAACAGCCATCTTTACGTGTTGAGCTATCTCTTAGACCTGTTTACCATTTAAATCTCTTGTCTTCCATAGCCCTCCCCCCCCCACCAGTGCTGAGGGTTTAACCCTGGTTCTGGGCCACAAATGTAATAAACAAGCGTTTCACCACTAAACCACATACCCCAAACCACTCTTTATATAAATACTTTAAGATTTCTGCCTAATCAGGTTTTCTTTTCCCATATTGTGCCATTACACTCTTATGCTCATAATTTTGCTTTTAGTACCTGGAATTATTTAGAATCCACTTCCTACCCACTTTCCAAACCATAACCCAAATGATTTTCCAGGAACCCCATGCATACCTTATATAGAACACTTGCCGCAGTACCAGGAGAGGATGCACAGTTTGAAGTTTCCTTTTTAAACTCTATAGTTTGAAGATCTAATCTCATAAATCCTTTGTAAATATTTTTTTGATCTTCAGCAGGAGCTATCTATTATAATATCTGATCAAAATGAAATGTGACCAGTTACATATTACTATATATATTATATACTATAGATATTATTACTATATATATATATATTATCTACAATGTCTTGTTTGAAAAAATTGCAAAGACATTTAAAATAAATAGTATCATGCAGGACAAAGAGTGAGAGAAACCTGCCCAAGGCTGGAGTACATAGACTGAAATGCAGCTGGGCCCTATGACAGGAAATAAATAGAACTCTCCAGGATTCCATGAAACCTTGCTTGCTGTGGAGCGTCAGAAGCTTGAACAAGCACAATACAATACAGGATGTACTAGCACAAAGTAGTACACCTTATGTAACCTAGCAGAGTACAGTGGGTCACAGCGTGTGTTTGGGAGTCAGCTTCCAAAGGTCAGATTCAGTTTTGCTGTTTCTGCTGTGAGAACTCAGGTGGGTTGCTTAGGTTTCCTCTTCCTAAAGTTTTGCCACTTGTAAAGTGCGGGTTCTGTTAATGTTGTTCTCGCAGGATAGCTGACGGGGGGTATGTACAGCAAAGGCACCTACATACCCCCCCCCCCGTCAGCTATCCTGGCGGTGGCAGTGGGAGCGGGGAGAACGGGCATGAAAGAATGAGAATAGAGCATGTGGTGCCAGCCTGTCAGTTTCTCCTTCTCAAGACACCGAGTTCAAGGCCATTCTCAGCTACATAGACAGTTTGAGGTTGGTCTGAGCTTCAGAGACCCTGTCTCAAAAACAAAGAAAGAAGTAGAGAGAAATATAATATTTGTTGTTATAAACAAATAATAATTGTTGTTGCTATTGTTATACTTCATCATCTTTAGACATAACCCGTGCCAAAAATTCAATTTGTAAAGCATTAATTATCAGTTAGACAAACTAATAGTTCTTTTGGAAAACATTCTGAAAACGATACTGAGTGAGGTTGTTTTAAGAATGTAAAATGAGCCGGGTGGTGGTGGCGCACGCCTTTAATCCCAGCACTCGGGAGGCAGAGGCAGGCGGATCTCTGTGAGTTCGAGACCAGCCTGGTCTACAGAGGCTAGTTCCAAAGAGAGGCTCCAAATCAACAGAGAAACCCTGTCTCGAAAAACCAAAAAAAAAAAAAAGAATGTAAAATGAGACAAAATTTTATTTTTTTTCTGTTTTGGGGTTAAACCCAAGGATCAAACATACTGGACAAACCTCTACCTCTGAACTATATCTACCCATAGCTCCTCCTTGTTTGGTTTTGAGCTCACATGTCCATTGGCATACTCAAACAGAATTTGGGAACAAAGTTTTCAAACCTCATTTTGTCTTTTGCTGCAACAGCTTTGTGATCCTTTCAGGAAATCTTAAACAAACATATGGTTTTCCTATGTAGCCCAATCCCATGGACCCCCTTTCCTTGATTTCTCAGGGCTAGAATTACAGGCATGCATCACAATTGACTTTAAATTTATATTACTAGTAATTTGTATTTAGACCTTCAGGCTTTTAAAAACATAAAGAATATGACAGAATTTTTAGGTTCTTGAACGTACCTATGCCTTTCCCCTTTTTCTTGACTTTCTTTTCCTTTCTTCTCTTCTCCCCGAGTCCCATTTAAGAAATGTGTGTGTGTGTGTGTGTTTTGACACAGGGTTTCTCTATAGCTTTGGGGCCTGTCCTGGAACTAGCTCTGGCAGACCAGGCTGGCCTTGAACTCACAGAGATCTGCCTGCCTCTCAAGTGCTGGGATTAAAGGCGTTGCCATCTTTGGCCAGCTTGCTGCACGAGTCGTGTTTATTGCTATGCTTACAGCTCTAATCACCATTGCTGTACGTACCGCATTTTTCAGAGTGTCTGGTAAAGATACAAACAAAGGTTCTGCACTGGGGCAGAGGAAGGCAGCCAAAGCAGCTCGAGCTTTAGATGTGAAACAAAATCTTAGTTTTCCAACTGCTTCAAGTTGCTTAATCTTTTCTTTGTGTGAAACGGGAGCAATCCCCTATTTTATAACAATTATGAAACTCTAATGAGATACTTTTTTAGTTTATTAAAAATACTACTGAGTTTATAGTATATACTGTGTTTTAAAATATAGGGTCTTTGGAGAATAGATAAGGAAAATGTGGTACATTCCCACAATGGAGTACTACACAGACAGCTTGAATTTTGCAGGAAAATGGATGGAGCTAGAAAACATTATTTTGAGTGAGGTAACCCAGACACAGAAAGACAATTACCACATGTACTCACTCATAAGTGGTTTTTAAACATAATGCAAAGAAAGCCAGCCTACAAACCACAATCCCAGAGAACTTAGACAACAATGCAGACACTAAGAGAGATCTAATCTACATGGGAAGCAGAAAGTATAAAAAGACAAGATCTCCTGAGTAAATTGGGAGCATGGGGACCTTGGTGGAGGGTTGAAGGGGGGGAGGGGAGAGGCAGGGAGGGGAGCAGAGAAAAACGTAGAGCTCAATAAATATCAATAAAATGTATAAAATATTTAAAAAATAGAATATAGGGTCTTAAAATGTGAGTTAAAAGGGCTGAGAGATGGTTCATCAGTTAAGAACACTGTCTTGTTCATTCAGAGAATCTACATTACGTTTCCAGCACCTACGTTGTTACAGGGGGCTGCTTGTTCCTCCCAGCCCAGAACTGAAATAATCACACAGAAACTATAATATTTAAAACACTGCTTGTTCCATTATCCCTAACTTCTTATTGGCTAACAGTTAAATCTTAATTTAACCCATTACTAGTAATCTTTGTATTGCCATGTGGCTGTGGCTTACTGGGTTAAGTTCTGGCTGGCTCCAGCAGGGCTACATGGCTTCTCTCTGACTCCGCCTCCTTTCTCCCAGCATTTAGTTTAGTTTTCCCTGCCTAGCTCTGTTCCCCTATAGCTCTGCTAAAGGCCCAAAGCCGTTCCTTTATTCACCAATGGTATTCACAGCATACAGAGAGGAATCCCACATCACTACATAGCAGTTTGTGTTACTCCAGTTCCAGAGGATCCCACGCCCTCTTCTGGCCTCGACGAACACTGAACTTCACGTACACACACACACACACACACACACACACACACACACACACACACAACCTTTTTATATGTAAAAGAAAAGCAGTTACATACCAATTGCTCTACTTAAGAAATTTCCACATAAAATAGTTAAGACAAGTCATAGACTATTACAGAAAATGCTATGGGCGTTTGAAGGAGAGAAATGACATGCATTTGAATCAGGAAAGGGGGTGGCATATGAATGATCCTTGAGGTATAATTAGGATTTCAAAATTTAAAGTGGGTAGGAATATTCAGGTTAAACTAAGAACATAAACAGGGGTGTCAAGAGATTCAGTACATTCGAAGGACCTGTTACTTCAGGCTGAAAGAGGGTGCTAGGGCTGTGAAGACATGAAATGCAGGGTGGGGCTATACTAGCAATGTCAGCTTCTTTATGGGCAAAAGGCTGGTGATTTAGGAGCCGGTCTATGGCATAAGAGGAAGATTGCTGCAGCAGAAAAGCCAGAAGCACTGGCTGGAAGATGTAAGCGCCTAAGAGTGGGAAGACCAGTTCGGATAGGTTATTGCAGTTTTCAGTAAGAGATGATAAAAGCCTGCAGCCAGGAGAGCAGAGGGAATTCAGAGAGGACACGGGAGAGGGACTCTTCAGCAGGAATCCTGAGCGTGCGCCAGGAGACCTAGATCGTCGGAGCCACTGGAAATGATGGGTAAGTCACAGAGGGTTTGGGTTGCACCCCGACGCCACGTTTTCACTTTTTTTAAGTTCCTCTTTTTCTGTTTCCAGAGCTCTACTACTTTCCCCCAGATCTCTGTGCTAAGTGGGCTTTTCCTTCTCAGCCTGGCCCCGCGCTCATCCCCACCCCCCACTCTGACACGGTGGCCTCCCTCGGCCCTCCCACAGGAACGACCCCCGCAGGTCAGACTCCGAGGCCGGGGGCACGCCACCCGCGGGATCCCCTACCGCCTGCGCGGGCGGCGTCCTCGCCGGCGTCCCCACGGCTCGGAGACCAATGGGAAGGCCGCGATGCTGGGACTCGACCAGCTATTGGTTGGCTCCGCCGTGGTGAGAGATGGTGCGGTGCCCGTTCTCCGCCCGGGTGCGAGCTGTGGGCGGTTGTTAGGGCGACCGTTCGTGACGTAGGCCGTCAGGCCGAGCAGCTGCCCGGCGATTGGCTGGACGATCGGACGATCCTTGCTTATTGGCGGCCGCCTGGCGGCTCGGAGCGTGCGTAAGCGCAGTTCCTTCCGCCCGAGGCTCCGTTGGCTGGAGACGGCGGCTGGGCCGGCTTGGTGGCCTCCATTGAGATCCGGAGGTGAGCGGGCCGACTCTGGGGATCCGCCGGCCAGGGGCTGCGGGGTTGGCGGCCCGCGCGGCTCGCGCTCCGCCAAGGGCCCATGAAGCGGCTGGGGACCGAGGGGACCGCGAGGAGACGTCCTTGAGGCCCGGCGGCAGGGCGGCGGCCTGGGAACCCGTGGGCCGGCTAGGCCTGCGGGCCGGTGCTGCAGCGGGGCGTCCGTGGGTCCTGTCCTGGGGGAGATGTGCTGGCCGGGCGGTCACGGTCATGCGGGTAGAACGAGTGTCAGACGTGGGAGAGGGGGACAGCGGGAGCAGATGTTCATGGAGCCCTTGGGTACGAGTGTTCACGCCCAGACGTTGCCTTGCCGCAGGATCTCTAAAGTGATGGAGAAGGGCCCGATGCTGGCTGCAGTTTGACCCAAAGCCAGGAAACGGCAGGTTATGCCCCCTCCTAGTGGGTCAGGAGGATGCGAGATGAGTGCAGGCAAAGCTGGCCCTCAAAAAGTCAGTCGGTCCGCCCCGTACGTCTTACCTTTCTCCTAAGGGGCGGAGGCTCATTGATGCTGACGCCCTTACCTTGCGCCCCTTTTGGAATTTTTTGGTTTGAGTGAGGAAGACCGGACCTTCGAGGTTCGCAAGTTAAACAATGGACTTCTGAGGTAGGAGTGGCTAATGTATTCCATCTTAAGTAATCATGGAATATGACCTTACTTAAGGATGTGCCTTTTCCGGCTAGGGTCCTGTAAAGCCACAAGAAACGCTTGTTCCTGGGTTTTACTACTATGTCTTAGTGTGCAGTTAGAGCATCTGGCAAAGTGGGGAAACGTTTGTTGGTTTACTTGTGAATATCTTAGGGCCAAGACTTGGATATTTCGTGAGGTTGGGCCGCATTTTGTGGGCATTATTGTAGTGCCTTTCTAGAATCCGGTACATTTGTCAGGAAGCAGACATGGAAATTAGTAACGTGAAGAGCAGAAAGAAACTGCATAAACTTGTGTGTATGTCACGGCTGTTTCAAGGAAAAGTGTGAGCCTGTGGGGGAACGTGGCGCGCACTCAACAACGCTAGTACATTTTTGTCTAATTTGTAGACCACAAGCTACATTCTGGGATCAGTATCTGCGCTGTTAAACCCATATGAAATGCTAGTATCTGAAATTGGACTATGTTTTAACTCACAAAGTAGTACTTCTTTACGGTTCCCCTTAATACTTTGGTCAGAGAACTTCAAACTGAAGAGGAGATGCCGAGAAGGGGGTCATGGATAATGAGGTGCTGGGTAGAGAACCTGTGTTCTGGTGCGAGGTGATGGCGCTCCTGTGTGATGGGAGCTTAGGAAAGCAGGTTACATCCTGTGGGATTTAAAGTGACTGCAGTAGAGGTTAGGGT
Source organism: Microtus ochrogaster (assembly GCF_000317375.1). Classification (NCBI taxonomy): domain Eukaryota; kingdom Metazoa; phylum Chordata; class Mammalia; order Rodentia; family Cricetidae; genus Microtus; species Microtus ochrogaster. The sequence continues at coordinate 3,756,731 of NC_022021.1, forward strand.
TCTTACCGTCCGGCATGTATTGATTAGTTTGAGGTGAGTGTAGATGCTGTACAATCGAAGATTGGAGTGTGTGCCACAGGCAGAGGGCTTGATAGACTGGAGGAATCAGAGCCTCCTTTCTGTAATTGGCAGTGCTGGGTGGGTCTAGTCGGAGACAGGATGAGAATTCAAGAGTTCCAGTACACTTAGCTGTGTGGTGGCAGTGGTGTATGCCTTTAAGGTCAGCCAGAGTGAGTTCCAGGACAGCCAGTGCTGTCACACAGAAAAAAAACATGTCTCAAAAGGGAGGAGAGGGGAATTTCAGTATACTTAAATTTTCAAACCTTTGAAGAGTCAGAAGTGTTTGCTGTATACTTTATTTGGCTAAGTAGGCATATGTTTCTTACATACTTTGTTTTAGGTAGGTTCTTTTATTATTGCAATACAGCACAGATGCTATTTGCTTAGCTTTTATAATCTGCCACATAGCCCCACTGGTGTCCCTGTAATTGCTGTGATTCCTGCCCTGTGAATGCTTTGCATAGTCACAGAAATGGGAGGTGCTCGTGAGAGGAGATGGTTTATAATTATGGTTACTTTTGACATACCTTTGTGACATTGCTCAGTTTGTATCTCCAGGTAGGTGCGGTTCTCTGTGTTTGGATTGGTGCACAGGATTTTATGTAATTTTTTTTACCTGAATATCAAAAATATGAATTTACACCTAGCAGGGGAAAGTGGCAGGATTAACAGTGCTCCAGGACTTCAGCTGGATGAAAAATCTGATATACCTGATGGAATACAGCTGTGGGTTTGGGATTAATTTGTAATCAATTGGGGCCCTTTCTGATAACAATTCAGATTTTAATTGGGCAGAATCAACTTTATTTTTTTTTCATGATCCAACAACTGTTTTTATTTATGAAAAGCAGTGTGAAGGGCATTCTAGGCCAAAATAGAATTAGAGGTTTCAAAGCAGACTAAGATTTAAAACTAATTTTCAGAATCAACTTTAATAGTGATGAATAATGTTCAAGCTTTGGGTCGTGAGGGGTGGAGAATTGGAAGTGATTTTGACTTAGATTTAAACTAATTTACCTTCTGAAACCTTGAAGCCAATCTTTCAGACCAGTTTGCAGTATTTAGTTTCTGATTTTAAAAAGAGAATGTATAAGAGAAGCCAGTAGACATGGTTTAAAGTTTTCAAACTTTAAATCCAGGCCCTGAGTAAAAGTATTTTGTAGTTGTCATTTCTTACTGTATTGAGTAGTGGAAGATGCTGGAAAGGCAAATGGTAAAGTTCATTGTGCAAGACAGAAAAAAAAGAAATAAGTTCAGACAATTCCTACTACATCCTATGCCTTACTAATAATTGCTGTCTTTTCAAAATTAAGATCCACAGTAAGAAACACATTCCAGTGAAACTGTCACGATATGTGAATTTATATAGTATCTGTGCTTCCTGTCTTAGCCAGCAACTACTTTCATGTCATTTTCTATTTTTAATTAAACTGTTCTTAACAACAACATTGATTCCATGATGGAATGAGTGTGTTGTGACCCCCTTGAGACACTAGCATGTCTGGTGTGATTGAAATGTAGAGGGGAAATGGAGTGTTTTCGTTAGAGATGATATTTGCTAATTGGCTTCATTTTTAAAAGCCAGGCCTCTATCTTTCTTAAACCCTCCACCAGGTACAAGGCCTTCTTTTACTAAATTTGTTGGTTTTTACTTTCATCAGTAGATAAGTCACTTTCTTAGTGAGTATGTGTGAATTCCTGCTGACACCAGGGGACTCAGTGGCTGGTTTTCTTTTCCTCTTTTGCATTGTGTGTTTGAGTGCACTTTTGTGTGCCATGGCATGAGGGCAAAGGTCAGAGTACACCCTCCAGTTGAGGATTGGTGAGGCTTAGATGGAAGTACATTCACCCACTGTATCATCTCAAAGACCCTTTTTACTTCTTAATCATGATTGATTTTTATGGGTAATATTCTTCATTAGTTTTTCTGAAAGAACTGAAGCATACAAGTATCTCTGTTGGCCATCAGTGGTTTTGCAAGGTGACTCTTCAAATAGGAATGTCAGAATTATTAATTGGCCAGCAGATGTGGGAAGAGTGATAGTCATTAGTTTGGATCTTCTTGCTATTATTTATTCTATTGAGACTCTTTTTGTCAGACAAGAAGTTAAGTTTGTTTTGTTTTGTGTTTTGTCCAGCAGAGGACCTTTCCCCTTTGTGGGTGATAGGGACAGGACAGGCATTTTAGCCAGCCATCAGTCTCGCTAGCTGTAAAACTTCAGGACCCCTAACACCTTTAAATTGGCCTTCCGCCCTGTAGTTTGCTGAGAGAAAAGCAGCTATCCTAGCAAAATGCAGGCCCTCTTTTTTACTAACATAGAAACATCAGAAAAGACTTCTGAGGATAGCAACCTTCAGGAAATTATTAGACACTATGTCAGTGATATTCTGCCTTATGTTTTATAGAATGAAATAACAGAATCTTGCGTATAAATCACCATGGTTTATGGCAAGAAATCAGCAAGCAGGTTCTTTGCTGTTACCTTTAAGCAGGCGGATGGTGAAGAGGGTATTTATGGGTTTCTTTTTGACTAACTAGAAAATGTGAGTAGTTGTTTCTCTCTTTTTTGCTTTGTCTTTTATTCTGTTCCTCTTGGCTCACATAATTACAAGGGGTTATGCTTGAAACTTACTTTTAAAGAAACAGTTGCACAGAAGTTTGTTGTCAGAGGGTAATAAAAGATTTAAGTGTTTGAAGAAGTAACAAGTGTCATTTTAATAGATATTACAATTACTTCCCAGAATTATGTGGAACAATGAAATAGTCCTATCTGAAAGATGCTGCACACTGGCCTAACGGCATTCTTTCGTTTAGCTGAAGGTGAGCTGTATGCTAAGTGTCCATGTGTGGTGTTCCCTCTAGGATCCAAGGACCGTGTAGCTACAATGTTGTCAAGACTCTTCCGCATGCATGGCCTCTTTGTGGCCTCCCATCCCTGGGAAGTTATTGTGGGAACGGTGACACTTACCATCTGTATGATGTCCATGAACATGTTTACTGGCAACAACAAGATCTGTGGTTGGAATTATGAGTGCCCAAAATTTGAAGAGGTTGGTGAGATTTGATTCTGACTAAAGTAAATTTCTAAAGAATGTCTCCTTTTTAGAGAGCATATAAGCAAAAAGAGTTCTTCCTGAGTGAAGTCTTTGCTGGTGGGCTTACCTTAGATTCTCAGCTGTTCACATGGGGTGGATTGCACTTAAAATGTTTTTTAATACTAGTAAGTGTAATTGCCTCTGAGAAATATACTTTGTGTAAGGACTATCAGGGAAAAATGAATTGTGAAGAATTAGATACAGATTGTTTAAAATTGCTTTCCATTTTTTATTGTGTTGACTGTTTTGATTTGGTTGTCCTATGCTGGCATTTATATTCTTGTGATAATATGTAAGCCACTGACCCAGAATAAAGGTGGTGTTTTTTGTACTTCTTGAGCGCTTTCTCTCTCGGCCGGCAGGATGTCCTGAGCAGCGACATCATCATCCTCACCATAACGCGGTGCATCGCCATCCTCTATATTTATTTCCAGTTCCAGAACCTGCGGCAGCTCGGCTCCAAGTATATTTTGGGTAAGACTGATTTTCTTCCTTGCAAGCTGTCAGGCTTGATTGCTGACCAGAGTGTTTGCTACATTTAGTAGTTCCTTGAGACTTCTCAGTAAATATTCTCAGATTTGAGGCCTCAGTAATCTAGAGAAAGTGATATTCTTAGCAGAATATTGTATGAGACTGAATGTTAGCATCTGTGTAATAAAGAGTTCTGAGAGTTGAATTTTTTATTTCAGGTATTGCTGGGCTATTCACAATTTTCTCAAGCTTTGTCTTTAGTACGGTCGTCATTCACTTCTTAGACAAGGAACTGACGGGCTTAAAGTAAGTATTTAAAGCTCAGGTGTGTGTTTTCTAAAATGTATTTTAAGAACCTTTATTCCCTGTGTGTTACAAAGGTGATGTGTAAATTTAGAAGTTTAGAAAATGGGAAAATTTTTATGGACTCGCTGTTAGCCAATTAACTGTTAGCATTTGATAAATATTCTGTCCCATTTATTTTAGACATGTTTTTTGAGTGTCATACTATATATGCTGTCTTAAGTCTTTTTTCCCCATATAGTTTATCTTCATCTTTTCACGTTCTTAATAAATATTAAGTTATTTGTGCTGGCTATATAGTATTCTATATGACTGTTTTGTAGTTTGTTAATCTAATGTTGGATTAATTGAGTTTCTTCATAAATATGATAGTGAATAATATCTTTATAGACAATTTTTTTGTTCATGCTGTTACCTCCTACTAATTCATTTCAGGGGTATCATGGTGGCTGTGGGTTTGCTTATTTGAAAACTTTTTTAAGCCTCTTGCTTTTGGGGAGGTAGGGTAAATTTTTAATTCTATTATCATCAATTTGTATATTGTACATTTTTCTCAATGTTAATTCAAGTAATTTTTATACTAGAATAACGCTTTACTGAAAAACACTGCAGGTGTCTCTTTATGCTCATTTACATCTTAACATGAAGTGGTATTAGTTGAGCTGGGCATAATGGCAATGCCTATAATACTAGCCCTTGAGAGATTTCCGGAATCAAGAGGATCTGGGGTTCAAGGCCAGTTTCAGCTACATAGGAAGTTAGAGGTCAGCCTTTGTCTCAAAAAAGTAAAACAAAATAAAGTTCAGCAAGTATTTTGAGCATCTGTTAGCCTTGAGGCTTGCGAAGACTCCCAGCATTAAGTATGGCACTGCAAGGTCATGCTAAGTGTGTGGAGTGGGAAGGGTTACTGCAAAGAGCGTTCTAAACCATATTTTCCCTGTATTAAACTGGACTTGTCTTGATTTGCTTTCCCCAGTGAAGCTTTGCCCTTTTTCCTGCTTTTGATTGACCTTTCCAGAGCAAGTGCTCTAGCAAAGTTTGCCCTGAGTTCAAACTCACAGGTGAGTATTGTTTAATGAGATGTCATCAGTGTTCAAAATGTAACAGTTGCCTCGAGCTTTTAGATTGAAGTTCTAAGACTGGTTTGTGAGTGTCTCACTCACTTCCCCGTTTTCCCTTTGAGAGTCTCCTGGAATTAAAGTGCAGCGGCCTGGATATAGACATTACCTGTCAATCACTTAGGGAATAGAGTGAGTGTTTTGGTTACTTTCCTCATTGCTCTGACCAAATACCTGGCTTAGAGCAGTCTAAGAAAGAAGGGTTTCTTTCGAGTTATGGCCCCAGGGGATATAGTTGGTCATGGTGGAGAAGGCATGTTAGTGGGACAGGGTTCCATCTAGGAGAAGAGTGTGCAGAGCAGGTTGGGCCAGCCCGTGAGACCATAAAGCCCACACTGATTCACTTCTTCCCATGAGGCTTCATATCCTTGCTCTTCCCAAGAAGCACGACTTCTTGGGGACCAAGTGTTCAAACACGTGAGCCCTTGGGTAGGCATTTCACACTAAACTAGATCTGGTGCCTAGAGTAAGTCACATTTGTTTTTAAGCCCCTCAGATTAGCATCTTCCATCTTAAGCTTCATCATGTTAACCTTGTATCAGTACTTTTTGAGACAGACTCTGTATATCTCAGACCTTCCTGAATTGCAGTGATCTCCTGCCTTGGTCAGCTGAGCTCTGAGATTGCAGGCATGCACCACCATGTTCTACTTAGATAAGGACATTTTATAACTATCCTTCAGAGACAGGCATTGAACCTAGGACCTTTCACAGGCTTGGCGAGTGCTCAATCACTGAGCTACACCCTCCCCCAAGCTGTGAAGTAGCTCATAATTGTGGCTCATTTATGTATTGGATAATGGCTTATGATCATTTAAACATTTTGATAAGAAAATTATCTAGGTTTTATTGTACTAATGTGACCTCAAAGAATTCTTAAGTAAGCTTCTGTCAATGGGAGCCACAATATAAAACATTAATAGGTGGAATTTAAGTGGTCGGATTAACTTCCCACCTCAAAGGAATATTCCTTAGAAGTCTGTCACTCAGTGGGAAGGGAAGCAGGGTCTGTGGTGAATTGTACTACTGCGCCATTTTGCCTCTTGGACGTATGCTATCGTATCACATCTGTCCTCTGGGTAGTAAAGTAAGTGTAAGGTAGGATGCAGGGTGCTCTCTAGCATTTGTAAAGGACTAAGTTGTGCTTTCCAACCACCAATGTGTTTGTTTGGTCTGTGCTTTAGGATGAAGTAAGGGAAAATATAGCTCGTGGAATGGCAATTCTGGGCCCCACATTCACCCTTGATGCGCTTGTGGAATGTCTTGTAATTGGAGTTGGCACCATGTCAGGTTTGTAAACAATTTCGAATATGCTTACAATTAAGTAGGTCATTAAAGGGAAGCTAGAAGGCCTTGGATTTACTTTGTTTTTTCTCGAATTCTAACTTAAATGACTTGAACTATAAATACTACTAGTGTGAGGGTATCTGTGTGTGTGTGTGTGTGTGTGTGTGTGTGTGTGTGTGATAAAAATGTAGCAGCAGGTTATTGATGGTTTTCCTCTTTCACTGTCTTCTCTTTCTGTGTTCCACTTTGTGGTATTATGAGTTCTGCAGCTGAATTATAACTAAGATTGTATCCCATGGCTGCTTTGGAAAGCCCTTGCTATTGCCTAGGCTAAATTAATAACTTGGTTCCTTTATTTTAATTGTCACATTGGACATTGCAGGAGTCCAGCTAGGAATTAGGTTCATCCAATCAGGTGGTTGGGAAGATTTAATTAGATACTAAGCTGTACAGCTTAGCATTTTGGCACCACCCTCAACACGCTTCCTTATCCTTAATTGAACACTAGAGAATTAATACTGATACCAAACAGAACTCCATTACGTACAATAAAAACTATGGCCTGGCATGGAAATTTGCCAGAATAAATAAATGTATCTTGCTATCATGAAGTTTCCTGGTCATTAAGCTCTATTCTATGGCTTTTTCATAAAAACCATGTATGTGCATGCATGTGTGTGCGTGTGTGTCCATCCATGTCCCCTGGAGCTGGAGTTAGAGGTGGCTGTGAGCTATCTGACGTGGGTGCTGGGAACCGAACTCAGGTCCTCTGCAAGAGCAAGAGTCAGTCTTGCCTGTTGAGCTCTCTACCACTCCAGCCCCTAAGTATATACCTTTGGGGGAAGATTTGGTTATCTTGTATTCATTATTTTATTAAATATGTAATGTTTCTTTAAGTTTCTGATAGTAATGATAGATATTCTGCTGCTCAACAATTTTTTTTTTTATTCAAGAAAGAAAAACCATGTACTCATAAAATTATATGCCTACTGTTGGGAATGTAGCTCAGTGCTTCAATCTGAAGCACAAAATTATTTTTGTATACTTTAAATTCACTTTTTGGAAATTGGGAAGATGGCTCAGAGGGTAAAGTCCTCACTGTGCAAGCTTGAGAGCCTGAGTTGGGACCTTGGGAACTTATTTACCTGGTGTGATAGCACATCTGCCTTCCCAGTGCTCCTGAGATAGGTGGGAGGCAGAGCTAAAGAGAATTTCTGTCCAGAGTCCAACTAGCCTGGTGTAAGCTGTGAATATCAAGGAGACTGTCTATAATAACAGACTCGGGACAGACAGCTGATACTGTCCTCTGACCTCCATGCATGCCGTGGTAAATGCACCCCCATCATCACACACACTTTAAAAACTGACCTCCTATCTTCCAGAAGACCTAGGTTCAATTCCCAGCACCCACCTGGAAGCCCACAACTGTAAATCCAGTTTCATGGGACCTGGCCTATGTCAAAACACCAATGCACATAAAATAAAAATAAATTAAAAAAAAAATGACCTCCTAGCCGGGCAGTGGTGGCGCACGCCTTTAATTCCAGCACTCGGGAGGCAGAGGCAGGCGGATCTCTGGGAGTTCGAGGCCAGCCTGGTTGGTCTACAATAGCTAGTTCGGGGACAGGCTCCAAAGCTACAGAGAAACCCTGTCTCGAAAAACAAAAACAAACAAACAAACAAAAAAAAAACTGACCTCCTGAAAAGTTTAATTTTGAGTTTTAATGGAGATACCATGTCATCACGAAAATAAAATGCTGATCGAGTAAAAACACAGTTACCCGATTTTCTTGAAGCAGAAGAGTGTATGCGATGTTGAAGATAGACCAGAAAAGTACAGGCCATGAAACAGAGGCTGTTTGTTTGAAGGTGACGTGGAAAGCAGTAGGGTTGATACTGTCTTGAAGGGGTTAGAGAAGTGAACACAAGAATTGGATATGTAGTTGCACAAGCCACTGAGAATGTTTATATCTGTGTAGAAATAGGGATGTGGCTTAAAATGAGGAAGTAACTCCACTGCCACCGCCCTTTTTACAGTACAAGGGGTTGAACCAGAGCTTACCCATGCTTGGGAGACATTCTACCACCGAGCTATAGCCATGTCCTGGCAGTTAACACTTTGGAAAAGCCAGTACGAAAGAAAAAGGTCGGGCTAGGTGTAGCTTAGTGGTAGCGTGTACTTGCATATGGGAAGATCTAATTCCTAGCACACAGACACAACAGCCACAACTTTTAGACATCATTGGACTGCTGCTGTCTCCTTGTGTAGTACCAAAGTGGCAGAAAGGTTTCTTGGTACAGTAAGGAAAAATGATGAGTACATGAGTTTAGGAAAAAAAAGTTAAGTTGATGATTAATTTGCGAAAAGCATTATTATCAGTTGTTTGCTTTTCTTATTCGCTTTTATTATAAAAGGTAATTGTTAATTTATATTCAGTATAAATTTTTATTTTAATTTGAGTGGAAGAGTAGGAGTTAGTGATCTTAATTTACTTTCTGGCCTCTGTAGTTCTGGTACTTTCTATTTGACACAACCAAATGACTTCTGAAACATTTTGTGGTGAAATGTTTGTTAATTTTCAGTCTTGATTTCTTAACATTTTTCACCTTATCATTTTCAGGCAGGTCAGTGAAATAAAACTGTTAGGATATCAGTAGTCACTGAAGGGTTATGGGGATTTGAAGTTAGGTCATGCAAGGGATATTTACTTCGATATCATGTCAGGAAGGCATAACTGCTTATTGATACATCCTTTGACAAATTGCCCTGTATACAAAGGTGAATTGCTTTTGTGATAATAAGTGAGTCTAGATTGAAGGCGTGAAGTTACTCCTGTGGAGTAGCTGATCCTCTAGCTTCTTGGCTCATTCAGTGACACCATTTTATAAAAGAATTGGAATCACATTTGTTGCCAAGATGCATTGAGCACTAGCATTATGTGTGGCATTGTAATGTTGGAGACATAGGAGAAGTCTTGGTCTGTGTCTTTGAGAGATTAAGAGTTTCCTAACTGCTGTGCCTAAAGCCTTAGCGTCATCATTGAGTTGCTAATTTCCAGTAAATGACAAAGGACTTCATGTAGTAAGACTTGCCTGATTTGTCTACCTGTGGGAAGAGCCTGTAAGATAAATGGCGTGTCAGAGATCCACACTTCACTAGCTGTATTTCATTTTCTCCAAGCAGGGGTGCGCCAGCTTGAAATCATGTGCTGCTTTGGCTGCATGTCTGTGCTTGCCAACTACTTCGTGTTCATGACGTTCTTCCCAGCTTGTGTGTCCCTGGTCCTAGAGGTAAGAATGGTTTTCCTGGTGACATTAGTTTAGAAGAGTATTGCTTCTATTCTGTTACTCACCTAAATTGACTGTATACCTCCTAATGCAGTGCTGCTTACTTTGTAGCTTTCTCGGGAAAGCCGCGAAGGTCGGCCAATTTGGCAGCTCAGCCACTTTGCCCGAGTTTTGGAAGAAGAAGAGAATAAACCAAACCCTGTAACCCAGAGGGTCAAGATGATTATGGTAATGGCATTTTTCTTTTCCAGTATCCATAGTTTCAGTGTTTCTTATGCTTTGGGTATTTGAGGCCTTTTGTTTGTTTTTAGTTTCCTATCATGTTTACATAATATTTGGCCCTTTCAGTGGTATTCCAGTGTCCTCTCTTTACTCTGAATTTACTCGTTTTTCTTTGAAGTTCTGGGGCTTTAGTGTGTTGTTTTGAGACAAGATCTCACTAGCTGGCTTTAAACTTGAAATCCTCCTGCCTCAGCCTCCTGAGTGTAGGGATTCCAGGTGAATGCCACTATGCCCCTCCAGGCCTTTTGGTCTTTCTTATTCTTGCTTTCCTACATAGATTTTTTGAAAGCCATTTTAAAAAGGGGGGGGGGGAGATTTATTTATTATGTATACAGTGTTCTGCCTGCATGTATGCCTGCGTGCCAGAAGAGGGCACCATATCTTACTACAGATGGTTGTGAGCCACCATGTGGTTGCTGGGAATTGAACTCAGGACTCCGGAAGAGCGATCAGTGCTCTTAACCTCTGAGCCATCTCTCCAGCCCCCAAACTGGGGCTTTCTTATTGTGATAGTGTGAGGCCAAGGAAGATAGTGCCTGGTTCTGGGCTTGAGGGATGAGGAAGCAGAGGCTGCACAGCTGAAGATGTGTTTCCTTCAGTCTTTAGGCTTGGTTCTTGTTCACGCTCACAGTCGCTGGATAGCTGACCCTTCGCCTCAGAACAGTACAGCAGAACATTCCAAGGTCTCCTTGGGACTGGATGAGGATGTGTCCAAGAGAATCGAGCCAAGTGTTTCTCTCTGGCAGTTTTATCTCTCCAAGTAAGTTGACTGAAACCCACAGTATTCTGTGCGCTAGCAAGTTGTGCTTTGACGTTTGTTTCTGACCTGACACGTTAATGTGTTTGCATTCATTCAGGATGATCAGCATGGACATTGAACAGGTGATCACCCTAAGTTTAGCTCTCCTGTTGGCTGTCAAGTACATTTTCTTTGAACAAGCGGAGACAGAATCAACTCTCTCATTAAAAAATCCTATCACGTCTCCTGTGGTGAACCCCAAAAGAGCTCAGGACAACTGTTGCAGACGTGAGCCTCTCCTTGTGAGAAAGAACCAGAAGCTTGCATGTGTGGAGGAGGAACCAGGAGCGAACCAGGATAGAAAAGGTACTTTCCTGACCTCTTCATTTCTGTTCCTCCTGTCCGAGCATGGACCCTGAAACTTGAGTTCATTTGAAAGTGATTACCGGGTTTTGAGGTGTCTTTTTGCCTCTCACAGTTGAGGTTATAAAACCATTAGTGGTGGAAACCGAGAGTGCAAGCAGAGCTACATTTGTGCTTGGTGCCTCTGTAGCCAGACCTCCTGTGGCCCCAGGGACACAGGAGCCTGAAATTGACCTCCCCAGCGAGCCTCGGCCTACTGAAGAATGCCTGCAGATACTGGAGAGTGCTGAGGTGAGGGGTGTGCACACTTGGCTTTCTCTAGGGGGGGAGGTTGTTCTTATGTCAAAGGACGGAAAACCCAGGACTACTAGACGGAGCCCATCCTGGTGCTGCTCTCTTCAGAGGGGAGGGGGGCAGAAAGGTCGATCCCTACGGTGTTGTCATCTGAGCAACTCTGCAATGTGGGCTTTCAGCTTCTTTGGCTTTGTCGTGTGAGCTGCAGTTCTTGACTCTGCTGTCATCTCCCTCCCATTTCCCATCTCTTCAGAAAGGTGCAAAGTTCCTTAGTGATGCAGAGATCATCCAGCTGGTCAATGCCAAGCACATTCCGGCCTACAAATTGGAAACTCTAATGGAAACTCATGAACGTGGTGTGTCTATTCGCCGACAGCTCCTATCCACAAAGCTTCCAGAGCCTTCTTCTCTGCAGTACCTGCCTTACAGAGATTATAATTACTCCCTGGTATGTTATTTGATTGATTAAGGAGGGCTTGCTTTGTAACTTGACTTTACACTATTAATTGTTTTCCATGTTTTTGTTGTCATTGCTGGGAGAGTTTATAAAGATTTTGTTTTTCGAGAGAGTTTCTCTGTGGAGCTCTGGCTGTTTTGGAACCTCCCCCTGTAGACCAGGCTGGCCTCAAACTCGGAGATCTGCCTGTCTCTGTCTCTTGTACGCTGGGATTAAAGGTGTGCACCACCACGCCCAACCAGTTTAAATATTTTTAAAGAGGAAATTTAGGGGTTGGCCCTAGTGATAGAATGTCTGCCTAACATTGGTGGGGCCCTAGGTTTGATCCCCAGCATCATAACGCCATAAAGAATACATTAAAAATATTGTTTGAATATTTTATAGGATTAAGTGAAGAATTGTGATGGGGATGAGATGAGCTGTTATCCATTACAATGTAGTTCTTCATGTGCTGCCCACCTGTGTTTCTTAGGTGATGGGAGCTTGCTGTGAGAATGTAATTGGCTATATGCCCATCCCTGTCGGAGTGGCAGGGCCTCTCTGCCTGGATGGGAAAGAGTACCAGGTTCCAATGGCAACAACAGAAGGCTGTCTTGTGGCCAGCACCAACAGAGGCTGCAGAGCAATAGGTGTAAGTTGGAATTTGTTTACTTTAAGGTATAAGGCAATCTGGGCAGGGTAAGGAAGCCAAGACAGGTTTGGGGACAGTCAAGGGCTTTGAAAGAGGCTGAAGTGTTTCCTGGTTTAATATGTTCCCATAATCCTCTGCTTAGCTTGGTGGAGGTGCCAGCAGCCGGGTCCTTGCAGATGGGATGACCCGAGGCCCAGTGGTGCGTCTTCCTCGTGCTTGTGACTCTGCAGAAGTGAAGGCCTGGCTCGAGACACCTGAAGGGTTCGCAGTGGTAAAGGAGGCCTTCGATAGCACCAGCAGGTGTGTGGGGCTCTCATGGAGATGATATACAATATAATAGAATGATAGCTAAAGCTAGCTGTCGATGTGTGCCTGCTTGTGGTAACGTAGCCCTGTCCTGTATCCATTCCTCTAGGAATGATTATTCTTGCTTAGGGTGAGGATTGATTCAGATGAATTAATTACCCCATAGGAATAAATTGGTTTTTTAAAGCTTGGTGAGATGGCTCAGCAAGAAAAAACACTGTGTGAATCTGGTGACCCAAGTTCAGTTCCTTATTCCCACTCACAATTAAAAGATAGGCGCTAATATGCATGATTAGACTGTTATTCTGCCCTAGAGAAGGAGTTTCTAGGCAGAATGGGAGTGTTAGTATAGTTATAGGTTTGCTCTGAGCGAAGACCATTAAAACCATACAGAAGCATAGCAGTAGATGCCAGCGCTTGCAGAGTCCAAGCCAATGTATTTGCTCTTATTTGGACTTAAAAGTTTTAAGAAGCTAGTCCACCTTTTAGTCAGTGACAGAGAACAAGACTCAGCTGATTAGCCTTCATTTCTTTAAAGAAAAATTGTTCCATACTGAAGTAGATTTAAAATAAAATTTCTGGCAGGCAATGGTAACACATGCCTTTAATCCCAGCATTCAGGAGGCAGACATTGGTGGTTCTGAGTTCAAAGCCAGCCTGATCTACTGAGCAAGTTCCAGGATAGTCAAAGAAACTTGTCTTAAAAAACCGAAAAATAAGAAAGAAAGAAAGAAAGAAAGAAAGAAAGAAAGAAAGAAAGAAAGAGAGGCAGGGAGGAAGGGAGGGAGGGAGGGAGGAAGGAAGGAAGAAATTTCTCACCTTGGCTTAGAATAAAAACCTTGTGTTTGCAGATTTGCGCGTCTAGAGAAACTTCATGTGTCTATGGCAGGACGCAACCTGTATATCCGCTTCCAGTCCAAGACAGGGGATGCCATGGGGATGAACATGATTTCCAAGGTAAGCATGGAGCCACTGTATCTGGAAGGGTTCAGGATGGACACATCCGGAGCTGCCTGTGTGGCCTTGATCTCATGGTGATTCTTGTGCCTCTGCTTTCCTGAGTCCTGGGATTACTCTGGTTTATACCCAGCCATATTTTTTTATTGATGCACCATGTCCATATATAACATACATAAAAGAGTTCATTTATTTCACATGTTTATTAAAAGCTTAATATTGCTTGATATAGCTTGGTTTGATAGTGCTTTCTATTTTAAAAAAAATGTATATGAACATTTTGCCTGCATTTATGTCTGTACCCCACTTGTGTGCCTGGTGTTCACAGAGGCCGGAACAGAACGTCAGATCCCTCTGGAATTGGAGTTTCATACAGTTGGGAGCCTCCAGGGGGTGTTGGGACTTGGACCTAGGTCCTCAGGAAGAACAGCTGGGATCCTAAACTGCCCAGTTGTCTGCCTAGTCACACTGTTTTAGATTCGACACTATTGTAAATGTACTCACAAGTGTTGGGAGGGATCTGTTGTTAGCACTTGAGAATTTTTTCCAATGATTCACCTCCCCAATGAAGAGTGGGACCAGGGTTTTTAGCTCAGCGCAGGTTAGTGTGTGGGACTCCAGGTCACTTCTGAGCATGCCCCAGCCATTCCAAAGAGCTTTGTTCTCAAATCTTGCAACTGACATTTTCTAGAGACTTTTTTGTTTTTTTGTTTTCCTTTTCCTTTTTATTATTATTATTATTTATTTTATTTTGCTTTTTGGTGGCAGGGTTTCACTATAGCCTTGGCTGGCCTGGAGCACATTATGTGGGCCAGGGTGACCAGCAACTCATGATCAGTTTTCGTGTGTCTAACTCTAGTTGCTGGGATTATAACCATGATTAGCATGCTCAGAAACACTTTAAGATATATAACATATCTGGTTTATTTGTATAATCCATTCATTTATGTGTGGTGTACACTTTATTTTGTTGATAACAGATTTTGTTTATAAAGATTATTCAGAAAGAGGAAAATAATAAATGTCTAAGTTTTTTTAAATTCTCAATAAATAGTATGGTGGTTCCTCAACAGCTTGCAAGTAGAATTGCTGTGTCACCTCCCAGTTCTGTTGGACAGTCTCAAAAAGTTGTTAGTACACTCGTGGTCACAATATCATTTGCTATACTAGGCATTGGGCAGAGTGGCCTAAGCATTCATTGGGTAGGTGCATGAGGAAGAGATGTGTTCGTGTAGACACTATTCTAAGTGAAATTGCCAGTTAGAAAATACAGTTGCACTTAACTGAGCTGACCAGAGTCATCAGGGTCGTGGCCACCAGTAGGTGTTGGGCTGGCAGGGCTGCGGAGCATTAGCTTATCAGATAGAAGTTGGGACATTAGCTCCATGGTAACTTGGATGTACTGAATGACTGCATCGCAATAGTCACGGTGGTCAGAATGGTGACTCCATCACATACTTTGATTTGCTTCTTCCTAGGGCACGGAGAAAGCACTTTTGAAGCTTCAGGAGTTCTTTCCTGAGATGCAGATCCTGGCAGTTAGTGGTAACTATTGCACTGACAAGAAACCTGCTGCCATAAACTGGATCGAAGGGAGAGGAAAGACAGTTGTGTGTGAAGCTGTCATTCCCGCCAAGGTGGTGAGAGAAGTAAGTGATGATGAATGTTGTCCTACTCTGATGTAGTAGTCATTAATTGGGGTGAGACCAGCCAGTCCCAGCTCCAGGGAGACAGAGGCAGAGGATCCCTGCAAGTCTGAGGAAGTTCTGGGCCAGCATGACTGAAAGACAATTTTAAAAATAATAAATATTAAAAGAGTACTAATACCTTTAGTAAGATTACATTTGTAGGGTTTTTCTTTCTGTTAAAATGGTTTTTATTTTTCATGCCCATTTGCATGTGGCACTCCTGGGACAGCTAAATAGGGCCACATCTACACCCTTGCTTCCTAGAAGTACAGAGAAATAGATTTTTGTCTTGCTTGATTCTCCTGGAGGAATATGTAAAATGTGCACACTGCGGTCTAGGTATTAAAGACGACGACGGAAGCTATGATTGACGTCAATGTTAACAAGAATCTCGTGGGGTCTGCCATGGCTGGGAGCATAGGAGGCTACAACGCCCATGCAGCCAACATCGTCACTGCCATCTACATTGCGTGTGGCCAGGTGAGCCCGCCAGTTCCCACCTCACCCTCTGCTCTGTGGTTCTCGGTGGAAGAGCTATACTGCATTTTCCCTCTTCCCTTCCAGGATGCAGCGCAGAATGTGGGCAGTTCAAACTGTATTACTTTAATGGAAGCAAGTGGTCCCACGAATGAAGACTTGTATATCAGCTGCACCATGCCGTCTATAGAGATAGGAACCGTGGGTGGTGGGACCAACCTCCTACCTCAGCAAGCCTGCCTGCAGGTATGGGTCTGGCACACAACATAGTGGCCTCAGGCCTAGCTCGACTCCCACTTGTTCTGCTTTGTTCTGCTGCTTACTGACTAAAACAAACTTGGGAAAGAGGATTCCTTTCCACTTAAACATCTAGGTAGAGGGAGTTAAGGCAGGAACCTGGAGACAGTTGAGACCGTGGCAGAGTGCTGCTGGCTGGCTTGTTCCTAGCCTCTCATTCAGCTACAGTTTTTTTTTTTTTATGTGGAGTGGGTTCTTCATCAATTAGCAGTCAAGAAAATACCCTGTGGACATGCACACAGGCCACTGCTGAAGGCCGCTTAACACTTGAGGTTCCCTCTTCCTAGATGCATCAAGTTGATACCCAAGTTTGACCCTCCCACCAGGGATAATGCGTGTCTGTCTGACAGCACATCACTCTCCTCTGTATTCTTGCTGCTCTTTTCCGCCCTTGCTTTCTACCAGTCTAGCCTAGTGTGTCCAAATATGTATAAGGGTTCTAGATGTATGTGTGTATGTATGTCTATATGTGCATACATATGTGTGTATGTACATAGCACAAATATATATACATATATGCACATACATACATGTACGTGGTTTGGGTGCATGTGTCTCATCATGAGATTAATTAAGCAAGTAAGTGCATAGTGCCAGTCTGTGTCAATCCCAGCTGTCTGGCCTGACCTGGCTACCACTTCTGATGGAGTCTAGTTGGTCTGATGCCTTGTAGTAATCTTCTTTATTGGTCTCTGATTACAGATGCTAGGTGTTCAAGGAGCATGCAAAGACAATCCTGGAGAAAATGCACGGCAGCTTGCCCGAATTGTGTGTGGGACTGTAATGGCTGGGGAGTTGTCCTTGATGGCAGCATTGGCAGCAGGACATCTTGTCAGAAGTCACATGGTTCACAACAGGTAAGACTTTTAGACATAAGAAATTTTCCCAATTAAAGTTCCACAGTCTGGTCTGGGAAATACCACTAAAATGTTTGGGCAATTTGAGTCCAAGCCCTGGAACCTAAATTTGTCAAACAGTGCAACCAGGTATGAGCTTAGAGTGCAAACTGTGGGCGGGGGAGAGGCATGTCCTGTGGGCTCACTGCACATGGGCGAGTTCCAGGCCTTGTCTCAAAGGATGGGTGGCGCCAGAGGGGTGACATCTAGTGTTGTCTTCTGCCCCGCCCCTGCCCCCCACATGCACCACCAACCCCCAAGTTTTCATTACTGACGTTTTCTGTTTTACTACTTTGTCTTTTTCTGACTTAGATCGAAGATAAATTTACAAGATCTGCAAGGAACATGCACCAAGAAGGCAGCCTGAGCAGCCTGACAGTGTGGAACTGAAGCACGGGCATTGGGTTCTCAAGGACTAACATGAAATCTGTGAATTAAAAATCTCAATGCAGTGTCTTGTGGAGGATGAATGGACGTGGTCAGTGAGATGCCTGCTTGGTTTTGGGCTCTTTCAGAGACATCTGAGGTCCTTTGCACAGACTCCTCAGATCTGGAAACAGTGTGTCTTGCCATGCTGTCTTCTGGAAAGATCTCCTGTGGATGTCGTGCTTTGAGCAGCACAGGTGTGATCTGCAGCTCGTTTCTGAAAGCCCCACAAGCTGGAAAAGGTTTTGATGAAGTGCTGGAGTTGATGGTGATCAGTGTGAGACTGGCCTCTCCAAGTGGGCTAAACCTGGAGTTTTAAATTATACTGTAGCTGACAGAACTTCTGATTTTATATTTATTTAGTCTGAGTTATAGAACTTTGTAATCTAAGTTTATTTTTTGTAAACTAATAATTCATTTGGTGCTGGTCTATTGATTTTGGGGGTAAACAACATATTCTTCAGAAGGGGACCTACTTCTTCATGGGAAGAATTCCTTTTATTCTCAAACTACAGAACAGTGTGCTCAGCAGTGCTGATCGTTCTCCGTGAAGAAAGCAGTCACTGCGTTTATTTCTGCAGGTCTCTGTTCAGAGAGGCCTCTTGTCTAGATTTTTGCCAACTGGGCTACTGCATGTCTTAGCGTCAGGCTTTAGGAAAGTGCCATGCTTTGCACTAAAGACAGCAGAGCTCTCGGTGTTACTTAGACAAGGGTACAAGCAAGTTGGGACCTCTCAGAGTATGGGAACATGGTTTTAAAAGAAAACGACCATTTCTCTAAGTCAACTTTCTTTAGAGACATTTTAACTTATTTAGCTGAATTCTAGATTTTTTTTGGTAAACTATCAAAGCTGTATATGTTGTAATAAAGTGTCTTATGCTAGGAGTTTATTGAAAGTGTTTTAAGAAATAAAAGAACTCAACTTTACACTGATAAAATACTCTAGCTGGGCCAGAGAAGACAGTGCTCTGTGGCATTGTCCAGGAAACTCTGGCTTGCTTGCCACGCCTAATGAAGGGAAAGTCAGCTTGCAGAGCCAATGATGGAGCCACATGAATGGCCCTGGAGCTGTGTGCCTTGTTCCTGTGGCCAGGAGCTTGGTGACTGAATAATTTACAGGCTCCTTTGATGGACCCAGAAAAGCTCTTAACTTCCTCAGGGGGTCAGCAGAGTTGTTGAATCTCAATTTTTTTTTTTTTAATGTACTGGTTTTGTATAAAGAATAATAAAGAGCTCCTTATTTTGTATTCTATCTAATGCTTCAAGTTCAGTCTTGGGAAATGACATCTTGTGGACTCTGAAAGACATTCCAAGTGTGCAGCGGCATCACGGGAGCCTCTTAGTGATTGTATGTCAGTATTACTGTGGAAGATGGACTTTGCTGTTGTTTGTGAAGTTTCACATTGCTTCTCTTGTAACTTTTTAGCCAGTAACGTTTTATTTACCTGAGCTTTTCATGGAAGTGGCGGTGAACAGTACGGAATGTTCATGCTGGTGACTGTAACCAATGTCATCTTGCTAAATCCGTGTTTTGTACAATTACTAAATTGTATACATTTTGTTATAGGATACTTTTTCCAGTTGAGTAAATTATGAAAGGAAGTTAACATTGACAAGTGTAAGCAGTCAATTTTTTAAAATTGAGGACTAACCATAATCCCAAGGCCCAGAAATGAGCCGTCTGACGGAATGGTAGCCTGTCCTCTGCTGGGCCAGCCAGTTATCTCTCTCCATTACACTTTAACTTGGCAGCATTAATGCTGGCCAGTGTATGTGTTCCATTGATCTTCCTTACACTTAGAGGGTTGGTAGTTTTCAGATCCACAGTTATCTTTGGTATCAGCTGGGGAGAGTTGAGAGGAAGGGGCAATAAAGATCAAATAGCCCAAACACAGCAGCCCTTTCAAGTGTGGGTTTCAGCTAACCAGGGAGAGGGGTTGTCGTCTTCAGCACTGACTTGCATTCATTTGCAGTTACTGACTCCACTTCTCTGACTGATAGAGGTGCAGAGGCATGTGTGAGCCATTAAGAAAGCCCAGATTCTGAAATGGCCAGTGATCTCCGAGAGACTGGGTCACGACTTTGCCGGAAGTTATGACAAGATGGTGCAAGACTGGCCGCTTTGTCTTCACCGGTGTGAGGAAGCTGGATACAGGAACTACATGTTGGGCACACCTCAAGTAGTTATGCTGGGACTGCAGTGCCCTGCTATGGGTCTTTTACATCCCTGATTGGGGTAGAGCCAATTGTCGGCTCTGACAGCCTTGCAGCACTAGCTGTGTTCAGTAGAAGCTTCTGGTATTTTGGAGAGGCAATAAAATCAGTTGTGTTTATTTTGAAGCACAAAGTTAGAAAATGCTCCTGGAGAGACTAAATGCAGGCAAACACAGAACCAACCCTGGAGTGGCCAGCAGATGGTTAGTAGACATTTGGATTAAGTGCGCTCTCCCCTTGGGCTTCTGAACAACACTGACTGTATTCACATGTCGTCTTAGTTAAGGTCTCTAGTGCTGTGATAACACTAAGAGAAAAGGGTTTATTCTGGCTTGTAGCTCTCAGGTTAGTCTGTCAAAGGAAACCGAGGCAGGAGCTTGGAGTTAAGGAACTGAAGTAGAGGGCCATGGAGGACCGTTGCTTACTGTCTTTCTCAGCCTGTTTTTCTTAGAGCACCACCTGCAGTGGTTTGACCCTCCTGCATCCATCTCTAAGAAAATGCAGTACATTAAGTTGGGCTTGGTGGTGCATGCCCTCAGCCTCAGTATTTGGCAGTGGATTTATAATTTCAAGGCCAGCTTGGTCTACTTAGCATGTTCAGGGATAGCTACATAGAGACCCTGTCTTAGAAAAGAAAGTAAAGGGAAAAGAAAAAGAAAAAAAAACACCACAGGCCCGTCTGATGGGGGCATTTTCTCAACTGAAGTTACCTCTTCCAAAATGAGTCTAGCTTGCGTCAACTTGATAAAAAAGCCAGCACATGTGGACCAACTGTTCCAGAAAACATTGACTTCCGGCCACTTTCTCTTGTTCCCTGCGTGCCCTCAAAAGACCACATACTGAGTGTAAGACAAAAGCAGTTGGATGCCCACTATTGAAGAGTGGTACAAGCCACTCTGCTGTCCATCCTTGCTCCTGTGTCTGGCAGCACCCGAGGTAGACTCCCCCTGTAACTTCCTAGGGTTGAGCCTGGAACAGGAAGCCCATAAAATAAGCAGATGGCAAAGATGATAAAATGGGGGGAACTGCCTTCTGCTAACCAAACAGGAGTGTCTTATGTTCCGTGGAGGAAACCTGGTGAATAGCAGGAATGGTCCAAAAGGAAAGCTGCCTGGTCTGCTGGGACTTCTCCGGGGTCACTTTTAACAAAGGGGTTGGGGGACAATTGAGGGAACAGTCCGGCTCAGTCCGTGTGAGAGCACCACACGAGAAAGCAAACAGTATTAATCCCATGTGTTGGTTGATGGAAGGGAAGTATCTCATTTCCCAGCATTCCTCCCCAAGGCAAGGCTCACAGAGACCTAGTTCACTTTGGACTCAGATCATAAATATAAATAAAATCTCATAAAAAGCCTCCGGGAGAACTGCCGCTGTTTGGTGCATTGGCTGGCCTCAGTTTCTCCCCGTGTTTAGCATAATCTGAGGATGTGGATTTTCTCAAGATAAGGTTGGGGATGTGGTTGAGCAGGGAGAGCACTACTTGCAAGCATGAGAACCTGAATTCAGACCCCCAGCACCCATGGAGAAAGCTGACCTTGTGCCTGTAACCCCCCAGCATTAGGGGGGAGATAGTTCATGAGAGTTTGCCAGCCTGCTAGCAGAGCAGAACAACAAGCAAGCTGGGTTAGACTTTATCTCAAGGCAATAAGATGTAGAGCTACAGAGGAAGACACCTTGCGGCCCTGCTCAGACCAATACGTGCGCACACACTCTTGAGTACATTGCAACACACGTAGAAAATATGTGTACCTCTGCCAATCAGTCTGCCCACTGCCCAGGTTAATATATTGTATTAGAGAAAATACAATACAAAACGTGTTTCCCTTTGACTGTTTCAGTAATCCTTAGTGTTCATACTTACTTCTTCTACACTCTGCAGATAAAGACCCCCACATTTCCTATTTCTCCTCTCATAGTTCCCATGACTTACCACCTATCCCCCTCTCTCGAATGTCTACCTATTCACACCCCATCCGGGTCCCTTCTCACTGTCCTGGGATCCGCCGTTACTCCTAGCTGTGTGTACTCGTATCTAACGATTCAGAACTAATAGCCTCAGTTAAGAGAGTCTCTCTGGGTCTGGGTTACCCCACTCACTAGAAATAAATTTTCCAGTTCCACCGACTTACCCACATGTCTCATTTTTCTTCACAGTGGATGTGCAGCACATTTTCATTATCCTCTTGTCAGCTGAAGAACATTTCCTAGCTTTTGAGTAGAGTGGAAATGAATATGACCACGTTGTCTATGGTCAGGGTGTAGAGTCCCTTATGCCAGGGAGTGGGATGGCTGGGTCACATGGCTGTGTGTTGGTCACGCATAGTCTTTATTATGTTGGGGTATGTTCCCTCCAGTCTTTCATGAAGGTATGTTGGAGTTGTCAATGGCCTTTTCTGTATCTACTTAGATGGTCATGGGATTTTTGTGTTTAAACCTACTTTTATGGCTTATTAAATTTATTGACTTGCATATGTTGAGCCATCCCTTCATCTCTGGATAAAGCCAATTTGATCTTGATGGATGATCTTTTTGATATATGCCTATATTCGTATGCATTTTATTGAATATTTTACACCTATGTTCAGAGGGGACTATTATGTTTATCTTTACCTGGTTCTGGAGTAATACTGGCTTCTTAGATTGAAAAGTTTACAAGTGCTCCTGTTTCTATTCTTTTGAATAATTTAAGAAGGATTGGTTACACATCTTTTTAAAGAGCTTGTGCCTGGGATTTCTTTAATTTTTCTTTTTTTCTTTTTGGTAATAAGGAGGCTTTTATTGTTATTTCAATTGCCTTATTTGTCATAGGTCTGTTTAAATAGTTGATCTCTTGGTTAACTTTGGTGCTTTATATCAATCTAGAAAGTGAGCCACTACTTTTAGATTTTCTACTTTAATGCAGTATAGGTTTCTGAATTTATCTGATGTCTGCTCTTATGTTTCCTGGTTTGTCTCTGATTTTGCTAACCTGGGGAATCTCCTTTCTTTCTTTGGATGAGATGGGACCAAGGGCCTGCGGATCTTTTTATCTCTTCAAAGAACCAGTTCTTAGTTTCATTCTTTCTATTATTTTCTATTCCATTATTTTTCACTCTGATTATTTCTTGCCATCTACTGGGTTTCAGGTTGGTTTGTTCTTGTTCTTCCGTTCTTGGGTGTCATCATTAAGTCATGTCTTTGAGCTCTTTCTTATTTTATATTCACACACTTTTTTTAATTTTAAAAACTTTTTTGTTCATTTTTTTCATACAATACACCCTGATCAGACTTCTTCCGATTTCTCCCAGATCCACCCTCCTACCCTTTCACTCCCCCACTCCCAAATACACCAAGTCCAATTTGTGTTGCCCGTATACTCATTGGAGCATGGTCAAACCCCCAGCAGCCAGACTCTTGAAGATAACTGAGTCCTTCCCCCATGTCCCTCCTGAACTCATCAACCATGACGAGCTGTACTTCAGCAACTTTATCACAATTTTAAAGTATTCTCTTCACTAGCTTCCTGTCCGGACAGGTGGGTTTTTTGTTTGTTTGTTTTGTTTTTTGTTTTTTTGTTTTTTTGCCGGGGGTTGTCACAGAATCCTTCAACATCTCTCATTCTCAGTTATGAGTCTGGAGTCATCGATACCACTGCAAAAGAAGCTTCCTTGCTCATATCAGCCGGCGACAACACGGACCATGAATCTCCGCATGGCTTCCCGTGGAAACCGATCCTAGACATCAACATGGCCTCCAGTCACTGCAGGGATCATAAACATCACCATGGCCACAGGTGTCCGTACAAACCACAGACATCTCAAGAGTCCAGGAATAAAATATAGAAATAAAGGGTCCAATCCAGGAATATAGAAATAGACAGTTGTAAGCCCAAACACATTTTTGGGGAAAAAAATAAAGCTGGAAGCCACTATTAACCTTTAACAAACACTGTCTGCCTCAAGAGCTGACACCCTGGCAGCCACTGTGGACAGAGGTAAACTTTTAGCAGTTGGCTCCTGCTCCCGCTTCTCAGCCAGGTAGGTACTGGGGACAAAGGTTAACTCTAACTATTGCCTCTAGGGGACCCTCTGCTTGTATTCCCTTAATTTTTAACTGCCTCCCCATGTGTCTCTACTCCGCCTAGCATTCTTTCGGGAACACTGAAAAGTGGCTGTGTCAGCTAAGGCTTTCACAAACATCCTAAGTTAACACCCTATAACCAAAAGCTGTAAAACTTACACTGTAATGTGACTTTAAGCCTGACCTCAAGGTTGTAAAAGCTCCTTGACTCACACCTGGTACTTGATTTTGGAGGCCCAAAACCCACCCCATTGCCACAGCTGAGAAGCCCAATCTCTGGCTGTGGTCACAGCTATAGTTGATAAGTTTTGTGTGCCCCTTGGTGATTTTTTTTCTTTTTCTGGAATAAAGTTTGTTTCCGGTTTAATAGGCTTTCATCATTGTGTGACGCCTGGACACAACAGTCAACGTGACCTCCATTGGCAACATGGACCACAGGTATTGGTGGCAGCAGCACAGACCAGGGATAGCAACATGGCAGCAGCAGGGACCATTGAGGTCCTAGGTGGCTAGCTTTAGGAGCAAGGCAGAGGAGATGGGGGAGAGAAAGACCTGCTAACGCCCTTCACAATGCATATATACATATATGCACACACACACACACACAGCAGCCAGGCACTTACACTGGCCTGCTCTTGGGGACCTAGCAGGACACAGCAGCAGCAGCAGCCAAGACGTGATACTGCAGCTACTACAACCACTAAGTAGAACACTGTCCCTATGCATATGTGCTATATCCCTTTATAAAAGGCAAGCCCAACTGAAGCACGATTAATAAAAACTCAAGAGAGAGAAACTGGGGTTCAGCCTGAAGATCTGAAAAGCAAAGCAGGCAACCACTAGCTCTTTCTTACCTCGACCTCAATCTGAAATGGCAACCCTTACTCCTGGAATCTCAGAATGAGACTGTGTGTTGAGAGCTTTTTCCTTCCATTTAATAATCCTCTCTAGGGCCGGGATTAAAGGTGTGCATCACCATGGTTAACGACATGCACCATTTGGTTTCTATGGCAATTGGTTTGGTTAAGTGGGATTAAAGGGGCGTGTCATTGTGGCTACTGCGATTAAAAGTGTGTGTTACCATAACCTGGTCTATAAGGCTGACCAGTGGGACTGTTTTACTCTCAGATCTTTAGGCAGTCTTTATTTATTAAAATATAATTGAAATGCCACCACAATCGATAACGGGTTCAGTAAAAAAAAAAGCTGTCCTATGGGTGAAAACAGAACAAGTTTGTACCAAACTAAGACTCTCCTGAGAAGACATGGAAAAGCCGCAAGGGAAAGATCCCAGTATGAAATGGGGAACAGGGGAAAGGGGGCTGTGAGCTGGGGTGGGGCCCTCAGCAGGGACTGAAGGAGCCCAGAGACCAGCATTTCCCTTGACAAATCATGGGAGCTTCTTCTCAAATGCCCAGCCCTGAGAAAGGGGAAAAGGGCCCTCCATTATAGAATATATATCTTATTTATCAAATGCCTTATTTGTGAAACATAATGTTCCCATTTATCTAAATTCTCTAGAAGCTTGATATTGAACACTTGGCAAGGACGTAAGTACTTAGATGCAAATCTCCTGCTCCCTCTATATCTGTTGGCAACTCCTGACCCCTCCCTTCTCCTTCCTGTCATCCCTAGTACCAGAGGAGGCCCAAGCCAGGTGGGGGAGGGACTTCTTAGTCCCGTTGGGCAGGGCCTTCTTTGTTGGGTGGGCTTGGGGTGTCCTTGTTGTGCCTGCTCCGTTCTGCTCAGAGGTGTGCCACAGGCTCTCCTTCTGTTATCCCAAATTTCAGTGCCTGTCCGATTAAAGGCTTGGGCACCCATACGCTAAATAGGGGTGCACTCTTCCAGGCCTTTCCTGCCACTGAGAAAGCATATTATTGGATGCTTACAGAAAAGCCAGCCTTAGGTTATTAAACATATTAAATGTCATATTCTGTAGGTCTTTGGAGTGTTTAAAGACCATCTATCAACCTAAATATATCTGTTTGACTATTATAGATGACTATTAATCTGTATTTCTTAATTATCCATATGTGTTTAAATGAGCTGCATAAACACAATACCTTAAACTGTCAGGGGCCATGGGAGATACAGCAGGTGTTCAACAGGCCGACCTAGGTCGAGTGATTTTCTTATAGGGAGCCCCACCTGGAAAGGTCGTGGCGTCAGTAACTGTGGAAACCAGTTGAGTCACTGCATTTCTTCCCTAAGAAATAACTGGGCGTTTTCCCACTGCTTGTGTGTTTATCTCGTGAAAATACTCCATCTACTGGGAACATATATCTGTGGGAGGTCAAGAAGATGGCTTTCCATTTCTCTATATAGTTTTGCTACATAGAATGAATACTGGATCTATTTGTACCATGAGGACTACAGACAAAAACCTCTGTTCCTTTTTACTCAGACCAATATAAAAAAAATAATTTCTTCTCAGTCTAACACAAACTGCACACAATTAGCTCACTTTTCTCTCCCAAGACTACAAATATTTTTAACACTCTGTAAATCATTTAGAGTGGCTTTTTTTTTTTGGCCTGAATCTGAGCTTCATGGCAGAAGTAATGGGGGTAATATTTGCTGCCCCAACCCTGGGGAGTTTCAGGGTCCGCACTGCCACCAAGTAGCATGTCACCTGCTGCCCATAAACTCCATTTAAGTGTTGGTAGGACCTCTCAAAAGAGCGATCTGTGCTACCAGCTCAAACCAGGAAGCCAGGTCTTAAAGGAGTGGTACCTCCGCTCGTCCCTAGCAAACAGAGCCCACCAGGGAAAAGGCAGCAACCCAGAAGCTGTGCTTGTTATTTTGTGTTTAGAATTCTTTTCTTTTAGCCAGGCGGTGGTGGTGCACGCCTTTAATCCCAGCACTTGGGAGGCAGAGGTAGGCGGATCTCTGTGAGTTCGAGACCAGCCTGGTCTACAAGAGCTAGTTCCAGGGCAGGCTCCAAAACCACAGAGAAACCCTGTCTCAAAAAACCAAAAAAAAAAAAAAAAAAAAAGAATTCTTTTCTTTTTTCTTTCTTTCTTTCTTTTTTTTTTTTTTTTCAGACAGGGTTTCTCTGTAGCTTTGGAGCTGTACTGGAGCTCTCTCTATATATAGACCAGGCTGGCCTCGAACTCACAGAGATCCTCCTGTCTCTGCTTCCCAAATGCTGGGATTAAAGGTGTGCGCCACACCGTCCAGTGTGGGGTGTGTTTCTTGGCAGCCACACAGAGGCCGACATCCTCGGGTCACTGCTCATCATGGTACACACAGTTCAAACTGCCGTCATCCACCCTGGGACTTGGCAACAGGACTCTTGTAGACCAGACTGGCCTCAAACCCAGAGATCTGCCTGCCTTTGCCTCCAGAGTGCTGGGAACTTTTTAAGTTCTCTCAGGTTTTATGTGGAAATTCTTGCCAAACATTTGGGTGTCATTTGTAGATAGACATTACTCTCCCACTGCCTGTTCCCAAACACCTGGTGACTGCTCAAATAATTGGCTCAGAGGCTTAATATTACTATGAATGTTCAGTCAATAGCTCAGGTTTATTACTAACTAGCTCTTACATTTTGAGTTAACTCATACTCCTTATTTATGCTTTGCCATGTGGTGGTACCTTTATTAGCATGGCACATTAATCTCCTGCTTCATTTGCATCTGGATGGTGACTCCTGACCCTGTCCTCCTTGCCATCATCCTTAGTTTGGTCATTCCACCCATACTTGCATGCCTGCTCACACCACCTCTCATGCATGGCCAACGTGAGGAAGACTTTGGACTTAGAGAAAACTGATTTTGTTATACAGGATTTGGAGAGTTACATATATCATGATAGCTTTTTAATTTTGTTGAGAATCCACTCTGCTTTATGTGATTTAATTTTGTAAGGATTTCTGGATATGTTAACTTGATTGTGGTAATTGTCATTTCATAATCGCCATTGCTTTAGAGGTGGTGGGACCTGGGAGAATGGAGCCAATAAATGAGGTGTACTAAAGTCTCATACAATAGCCAGCTTTATTCAGAGCAGCAGACAGTTTATGCTCTGAGGGTTAAGAGAGGTCACCTGAGTAAAGTTCTCTTGAGTTCAGGCTGTATACAAGGACAAGGACAAGCCACACATGGCAAAAACATGGTTTTCTATAAAGCAACAATTCTCAACCTGTGGGTCAAGACCCTTTGTGGGTCAAACGACCACTTTCACAGTGGTTGCCTAACACAGATATTTATACCACGATTCATAACAGCAGCAAAACTAGTTATGAAGTAGCAATGAAAGTAATTTTATGGATGGGGCACAACATGAAGAACTGTGTTAAAGGACTGCAACATTAGTAAGGCTGAGGACCACTCTAAAGAGACAATATAAAGGATGGCTTAAGCTTTTAATTGAATAACAACGCAAGCAATAATGAGTAATCCCAAGTAAACTCACTCCTATCTGCTACACCTGGGAGGAGCATGCAATCACATTCCAAAAACAATTCCGTGTTTTGAAGAAACAAACTGAGGTCACGAGACTCGTGTTTTCTTGGAATTTTCTCATACTACATATATAATCTATTGACAAGTCCTGGCAATTCCACTTGCAAAATGCAGTGGATTTCACAGGGTTAGCCACATCTGTGAAAGCTGCAGCGCATTTTTGCCATGCAATCAGAGCGCCCCCTGGGGGTCGGATCGCTCCCAGCTAAAGGGAAATGTCAATCTCAGTGGCCTAGGCTCCTGCTCATCCTGAGCTCCTTAATCTCTGCTTCCTCTCACCCTGGCTACTGGCCTCCTTGCTTGTTCTTGAATATTCTACACACATTCTTATACAAAGGCCTTTGCTTTTGCTGTCTCCTAGGATGTTCTCTCATGCCATGATTTGGAAATGGTGTAAATATTTCTCAAATATTCAAGACTTAAAATGCAATCCCCAATGTGAGCTACTAGGAATGGGAACTTAATTTACTGTGTTTACAGCTGGGGCCTTTGGAGGGTATCTAAAATAAGGTCATCAAGATGAAGTTCCCACTGAATCTTGGCAGCTTCCTGACGCCAAGTGTGACCAAACACATACACACACACACACACACACACACACACCCCACACACACACATATACAAAAGCACACACACATCATGCTTGTTGCCGCTATCAATATTATACATGATTCAACGCAATGCCTAGCAAAATCCCAGCAAAATTCTTCAAAAACCTTGAAAGAATGGTACTCAACTTCATTTGGAAAAGCAAAAAACCCAGGATAGCCAAAACAATCCTGTACAATAAAAGAACTTCTGGAGGCATCACAATTCCTGACTTCAAACTCTACTACAGAGCTACAGTACTGAAAACAGCCTGGTATTGGCATAAGAACAGACAGGAGGACCAATGGAACAGAATAGAACACCCAGATAACAATCCACACCTGATCTTTGATAAAGAAGAAAAAATATCAAATGGAAAAAAGAAAGCATATTTAACAAGTGGTGCTGGCATAACCGGATATCAACATGTAGAAGAATGAAAACAGACCTATACCTATCACCATGCACAAAACTCAAGTCCAAATGGATCAAAGACCTCAACATAAAGCCAGCCACACTGAACCTTATAAAAGAGAAGGGGGAGTACACTTGAACGCATTGGCACAGGGAACCACTTCCTAAATACAACCCCAGCAGCACAGACACTGAGAGAAAAAATTAATAAATGGGACCTCCTGAAACTGAGAAGCTTCTGTAAAGCAAAGGACATGGTCAGTAAGACAAAATGGCAGTCTACAGAATGGGAAAAGATCTTCACCAACCCCACATGAGACAGAGGGCTGATATCCAAAATATACAAAGAACTCAAGAAATTGGACACCAAAAGATCACATAATCCAATTAAAAAAAAAAGTACAGACCTAAACAGAGAACTCTCAACAGAGGAATCTAAAATGGCTGAAAGACACTTAAGGAAATATTCAACATCCTTAGTCATCAGAGAAATGCAGATCAAAACAACTCTGATATTCCATCTTACACCTGGAAGAATGGCCAAGATCAAAAACACTGATGACAACTTATGCTGGAGAG
>NC_022021.1:3788250-3791093 GCF_000317375.1 Microtus ochrogaster
TGTAGACCAGGCTGGTCTCGAACTCACAGAGATCCGCCTGCCTCTGCCTCCCGAGTGCTGGGATTAAAGGCGTGCGCCACCATCGCCAGGCAAAACTCCCTAAGTTTTGATGACATAATTATTCTCTTAAATTCTGTTCCATGGGGGGTCCATCTAGGTAACCCTCATTGGAAAATACTTTTATAGGAATGCTGGATTTTTTTCTGTAAGTGAGGCATATATGGTGAGCTTTCATATTGTTTGTGCTTTTGCAATAAGTCCTGGACATGTGAACACCTTTTGCTAGTTGTGTGTCTGAGGTAAATTCTAGGTTTCTATTGAGTGGAGTTTGGTTTGGATTTTGTTTTTGCCTTACCTTGGGTGATTCCAGATCAGGTATCAGGAGTGGGTAGGTCAATCCTTCAAATAGTGTTGGTTATGGATTGAAAGAGCACTTGTGATTCCAATTCAGTGTAAAGAAAAAAATGTTGAGTTTCTGTTTATGTCACTGATGTGTTGTTCAATCAAAAAGAGGCAGAGTTTCCATGCAGCTGGCTGGAATAGATCAATGAGTCCTGAAGAACTGAGAAGAGAATGACCCAAAGGGATGAGGTGAGGCCAGGGAGGTTGTGTGGCCTTTTTGAGACAGGAAACAGCAGTTGGGGGACTTTTCTGTGATAGCTTATGGCCCACCTCAGGTTTTCACCTTATATTTGTTCTTTAATGTTGTAAAAAAATCAGTAACATCTGGTGCTCAACGTGGAGCCTCGTGATGTGAAGGAGCGTCTGGGTGCCGAGACTACTCTGCAGTATGGTGGGGAGAGTGCACCTTTCTGCACCCCTTTTGACCTGCTTCCCTGCATTTGGGGTTTTCTGAGCCCTTCTCCAGGCTGTCAATCCAGGCAGCTCAGCTCACCTGGGGCAGGAGACCAGCTTGTGGCTTGAAACATTGCAGCTCTGGTCACCAATTCACTGGCAGCCAGCTGGAAAGTCAAGGTGATTGTAATATAGCCACACCTCTTAGGAGACTTCTACCTAGTGTTCACAAACACCAGGATGGGGCTAGTCCAGCTGCTTGGCTGAATCTCCTCAACATGGTCAAGATGGGTGGCCACTGACTGGAGGTCAGTCAGCTTCTAGAGAGCTAGTCAGTGCGGCTTCCCAGCATCTGGATCGCCCACTGCTGACTTGGTGCCCCACAGGCTCCACCTGCTGGTCAAACATTGTCACTACATCTAAATACCTTCGCATAACCCATGCCCCCAGGCAAGACCATGGTGCAACCCTCCAAGGAGAAGCATCACATCTGGCAAGATACTTGGGAACTTTTAAGTGGTAAACTACACTATTAAACAAGTAAGTAAAAAGGATAAGAGGAAAGGACAACTTTAAAACCTTTTCCATGTTAAAAATTGGAAATATCACAATGCAGGGAACTAGGACCCTGTTCACTGCTATTGTAGATGGGATGCAAACAGAAAAACTAGCTAGGCTTGATACAGTGTTGGTCATAATTATTATCAGCATGGTAATTCATATTTTCCCTTAAAATGGTTTGGTAATGGTGCCAAATATGAGAAATTGACTGATAAGATACAAGTCTTAAAAATAATTACTAAAGAAAATAATACAATCTTGACCAACAAGACAAAAGCTTTTAAAATATTCCCTGGTGAGAGTAATAAAAAAAAGGGGAACGATAATATGCAAACCTTAGAAAAACTTACTAGTCAAAGATACAAGTCTTAGCAAAAGCCATTACTAATAATATGCAAACCCTACAAATAATTACTGAAGAAAATAATACCATTTTGACTGATAAGTTACAAGTCTTGTAAAATTTAAGATAATAAAAATATTCAGACACAAACAAAAATTTAGAGAACCTCACCATCAAATTATGAAATTACAGAGAAGCAGCCCAAGTCTGTTAGAAAACCAACCTTTATTTATTCAGTTAACATTCAAGAATGACTACCAGACAATAGGTATCCCCAAGGCTATTCAGAAGTTAAATGGGAACCTATAGAAATGTTAGATTTGAGATTTAAGTAAGCAACAATTTCATTCATTCACTTTTTGTTAAACAGATGTCAAATTCATGGGCCTCTCAGAACAAAATTATTCCACGAGACTGGAAAAATTTAGTTGCAGCAGTATTGGAATCTGGCAATTCCAATGACAATGAACCACCTGATGGGCGATGAAGGTAGGTTAGAGGTTATGAGAGTTCCCGAGATCAAATCCTGGGTGAGGGCCATTATGATGGTGTGGAAAGACACATTACATTTGGGGATCGTGCCTTGGCCCTATGCCATACAACAGCTTTGAATGCTTGGGAGAAGAAAAAAAAAATCAGAAAAGTGTCTGAGCCATTTAATAAAACTATCCAAGGCCCAAAAAAGCCTTCGCTAAGTTTTTAGAAAGATTGATTTCAACTGTATATTAAATGATATCAGATCCAGAAGTTAGATAAATATTAACTTAAGATTTTGGGTTTTGAAAATGCTAATTCACAATGTAAAGGGGTAATTGGACCTTTAAAAGGTAAGATCAGCACCCATATGGAATTAAAAAATAAAGCTGGCTGTTGGGAGTGTGACTCTCTCCTTCTCTAAACCTATGCACGTTTGTTAAAGAGCCACCTGGTATGGGACAGAAGAAACCCAAAATATAGAGAATATATTGTTACTCTTACTCCTCAAATTTATTTTGATTCTTTAATACTTTTTTAATGTATATATACTATCTCAAAATTTATGCAAACCGGCCGGGCAGTGGTGGCGCACGCCTTTAATCCCAGCACTTGGGAGGCAGAGGCAGGTGGATCTCTGTGAGTTCGAGACCAGCCTGGTCTACAAGAG
>NC_022021.1:3791193-3838116 GCF_000317375.1 Microtus ochrogaster
AGGTGGATCTCTGTGAGTTCGAGACCAGCCTGGTCTACAAGAGCTAGTTCCAGGACAGGCTCCAAAACCACAGAGAAACCCTGTCTTGAAAAAAAAGCAAAAAAAAAAAAATTATGCAAACCTTAGAACCTCTATTTTGATATTATTGAAATTATAAAGTACTAATTCTAACCTTAGGTTTCATGTTGCTTTCTGTATGTGATTTCAGGATTGAGTTTAAACAGAAATTTAGGATATTAAGTCTGGATATCTCAGATGTACTTAATAGATTATGGTCCTTTAACCTCTCTAAGATTCATAGCATATGACCTTTAATGTGTTTTTCTGCAGTGAATGATAAACATTCCTAACAGCAATCTCTGAAGTCTCCAAAATGATAATGGGGTCCTACAACAAGAGTCTACCTGGCTTATGATAACGCCACTAAAGTGATAAACACCTTTCACAGATTGGTTTTGGACTACAAACTGCTCAGGATGATTCCAAGGTGGCTCTCTGAGATGGTCCACACTCGTGTACTACTCCCAAATGATACTGCTATCTCTCCCAAGACTTGACCATTGTTTTGTTTTGTATTTTTCCAGAGTCCACTAGAAATGCCATTGTTCCCACAGACAACAGGAAGTAATTTTAAGAACATAATGCCCACATTCCCAAGTGGGAATAGTTTTGTCTTTCACTGGGTTAGGGATATTTGTCATTGTGTAGAGGTTTGGTTACAAGTTGTTATTGGGTAGCTAGGTGGTGGTGGCACAAGCCTTTAATCCTAGTACTTGGGAGGCAAAGGCAGGTGGATCTCTGTGAGTTCAAGGCCAGTCTTGTTTACAAAGCAAGTTCCAGGAGAGTCAGAACTCTTACACAGAGAAATCCTGTCTCAAAAAAAAAAAAAAAAAAGCCGGGGGGGGGGGGGAGGTTATGATAGGCTAAAAAGGTAGATTATTGAATCTACTTTCAGAAAAAGCAACTAGTCTTAAATATTTTACATTGGTATGGATTTTTGTATATTGATACAAATTTAAGGGTATCTTTACTATACTGTATATATTTCTATTTATTTTTGTATATTGATACAAATTTAAGGGTATCTTTACTATACTGTATATATTTCTATTTATTTTTGTATATTGATACAAATTTAAAGTTATTGTCCTTATATTGTACTTTTGTGCTGTAGGAACTCCTTCAGTCAGTAGCCTTAAAGATACCAACCCACTCAGGCATGGCCTCTTATACTATAAATGCCAACCTAAAGCACATGTTCTCTCTACCAGCTTCTGGACTTGGTTCCTATTCCCTGCTCATGCAGAGGAATGTGATCTGTGAGTCTAGCCCTAAATAAATAACACATTATTAGTCTCAATTCTGAGCTAGTGTGGGATTATTTTGTTATGTCCATCTTCATCTGCTGCCCATGTGAATCCCAACTCCACATCTACAGGGATAGGCCAAAAAAGACCCAAAAGGTCCCAAAAGCAGAAAATCTCTGACCTCTGCCTGCCTGACTTGATTTCACCTAAGTGGCTTTTTGAGAAACCCGCCACATTCACAGTGGAGCTACCGTGGGGCGATCTGGCAATTTCCAGGCTCACACATGCTTTCCCTGCTGTGCAGAGACTGGCACAGCTTCTGGTTTGTGTTCCCTACTTGTAAGCTCTGGCCTCCTTTCTCTGTGTAAGGAATTGATTTAATTGCTCTAAATTTGTCAAGGAAACCATATTTATCAGTATTTAACCAAGAACCAATGTGTATAACCAAAGTGGCGCAAATAGTCTCATGCTTGGTCGTGTCTGCCACGCAGCTGCAACCATAACACCTGTTGGCCAATAAAGATTATCACAATACAACAATTTACTGAAATCTCCTAACAAAGGTAAGCAAATTAATAAATTTGAAAGTTATACTATGGCAGACAATATTAGCATTCACGAATTTAACAACCTTTTTGCTTATACTATAGATGGTATTCTGGAAGGCTTATATGATTTCCCTTATATATCCATTTATCTGATTTTTCATATTATACCAATAAGAAAATGATTTGATAACAGAGCCAAGAATGAGGCACTTTTAGAAATGATAGTCTTTACAGACTAATAATGAACAGCTAGTTGAAAAAATTAATACTATTGAAAAGGATAACACTGATTTGACAAAATTGTCTAATCAGTGTTGAAGGGTGCTGAGATATTATCTCAAAGAATTCATGCTGTTGAATTTAAAAACTGGAATTTGTTGAAATGTTATGATAGGTTAACAGATAAGGTATCTCTCCAGGAAGGCAATATGCACACCATCAAATTATGTCCAAGGATGAGATGTTATCTTTACTGGACAAATTTCATACATTGGAATCATCAATGAGGGCATTAGAACAGAACACTGGACAGAAGATTAAGACTTTACAAAAGGCAGTGGTAAAGAGATTAGAAAAGATTGAGGAAATTATCAAAACTGATGAACAGGGAGAAGAGATACAAGAACAGGATTTAGCCTCATCAGTATGTGCCAGAGTCCAGGGTGATTTACCCAGAGTTTTAGCTGCCTATTCAGTAATAGCCTCTAAGAAGCCATCTGACACCAATACCCTAAGGTAGTCAAAGAATATACATGGCAACCTATAGGTATAAGTGATTTAAAAGAAATTAAGCAAGCAATAGTATCTTTTTTTTCTTTTTTTGAGACAGGATTTCTCTGTAGTTTTTGGTGCCTGTCTTGGAACTAGTTCTTGTAGACCAGGCTGGCCTCGAACTTACAGAGACCCGCCTGCCTCTGCCTCTCGAGTGCTTGGATTAAAGGCGTGCGCCACCACTGCCCGGCAAGCAAATAGTATCTTATGGCTTGCATTCACCATTAGTTAGGGAAATGGTCAAAACATGGGCTTCAAGCAATAAGGCTGCCCCACATGATTGGATTTAATTAATCTCAGAGGTCCTAGAAAATGGACCCCAGCTGCTTTGGAAATGCTATTGGCAAGAGGAGGCAAAATTTTTAGAACAAAAGGGAAAAGCAAAAGGATTTGAGGCTTCCCAAGATCAAATTCTTGAAGAGGACCATTACTCCAATCCTCAGGACTAGGCTCTGTACGATAAACACACATTGTCCCTATGTAGCACAGCAGCTTTAAATGCCTGGGACAGGATTCAAGAACCAAGAAAGAGAACAAAATCATATATCAGGGTTAAACAGGTCCAGAGAGAACCCGTTAGTGATTTTTTACAAAGATTGACTAAGGCTGTACAAATAGGAGTAACAGACACAGAAGCTAGACATGTACTTATTGAATCTCTGGATTTTGAAAATGCCAACTTCGAATGCAAAAAGATCCTTGAGCCTTTAAAGGTTAGATCAGCACCAATGGATGAACGGATCCAATGAACACTGAGACATTTGACCATATTACTGAGGCAAGGGTAAGAAAAGCAATTTCCAAAAGTATGAGGAGACATCAAAATGCCAAATGTTTTAATTGTTGTAGAATAGGACATCTGAAAAGGGATTGTAGACAAGGAATTTCTAGGAATAATGTCTCCTCTGGGAATGGCAAGAATGGCAAGTCTCAGCCTTCTGAAACATGTAGGAGATGTGGCAAAGGCTGACATTGGACCAATGAATGTAGGTTGACAAAAAACAGACAAGGCAACCTGATACCATCAGGAAACTTCTTGGGGGGGGGTCTCACAGGTCCCCATGTCAAACATGATCCAGCCATTCCTAGTCACTATGGAGAACATGTCTTACCTGGAAATTTAAAAAAAAAATCCAGTGCCTATTGTAAAAAACCATACTGTTCTGGATGATGGAACAGATACAGAGAATGAAACAAAAACTCCAGAAGGAAATAGGAGATATATATTCTGGTAGACTTCTATAAATGATCAAAGACCAAAGCTAAGAGTGCACAGAAATGACATCTCAATTGAGGGATTACTAAACACAGGCATGGACATGAGTATCATTACTCCAGAACCTTGGCATCCAAATTGGGCCTCTTCAAGAGGCAGATGTTCAATTCCTAGGAATTGGAACCCTATCTCAAGTAAAACAAAGCATGACATGGGTTAAATGCATAGGGTCAGAAGAACAGAAAGGAGGGCTGAGGCCATATGTAGCTAATATTGCAGTGAATTTATGAGGTTGTGACCTGTTGCAGCAATGGAATGCCCAGATTAACATTCTTGCAGTCCCCCAAACTCATGTATTATAAACAAAGGTCACAGGACTTCAGGCTGTATAAGAACACAAAGCAACTAGAAAATCTTCAGAGGTACCAATGGCTTTAACAGAAAACAAACTGCAGGCTTTAGAACCGCTGGTACAGGAGCGATTAGATGCTCACCATTTTGAAGAATCTACCAGCCCTTGGAATTCTCCTTATGTTTTTAAAAAGAAATATGGAAAATGGAGAATGGTGACAGATATAAGAGCTGTCAACAAGTTTATTCAACCTATGGGCCCTCTACATTCTGGAATTCCTCTGCCTTCTCTATCACCAAAAGGATGGCCTATCATAGTTATTGATTTAAAAGATTGTTTCTTCACTATACCTTTACAAGAAAAGGGCAGAGAAAAATTTCCCTTCACAGTACCTACTTATGCTAATACCCAGCCTACTAGAAGATATCATCAGTGGACCATCCTCCCACAGGGAATGCTCAATAGCCCCACCCTGTACCCATACTTTGTGAGTCAGCCATTGGAAATATATAAACAATTTCCTAAATCTATAATTTACCAATACATGGATAACATTTTGTTATCTAATTCAAATGCAGATACTTTAGAATGTTTGTAGAAGTAAAGAAAGTTATGCCTAAATGGGGATTACAAATTGCTCCTGAAAAAAATACAGAGGATATTCAATCGTTTATGTTATAAAATAGCTTTTACAGAAAATAAGAACACAAAAGGCAAAAATTAGGAGAGGCGAATTGCAGACTCTTAATGGTTTCCAAACATTGTTAAGAAGACATTTCTTGTCTACGATAGGCTGTTGGGATAACACCTGATCTAATAATTCACTTAAACAAAACTTTAGATGGTGACAAAGACTTAAAATAGTTCCAGGGAATTAATAGCTGAAGCTGAGAATTATTAACGGTTGTTGAAGAGAAATTACAGGAGGTTTATGTTGATACAGTAGATCCAAATCTTAATTGAATTCTAGTCATATTGCCTTTCAGAACTTTCCTTGGAATCTTAATGCAGTGGGAAGATATTATCTTAAAATGGATCTTTTTACCACACAAACCAAACAAAAAATTAAAAAAATGTATGTGGAAAAGGCCTCTGAATTAATTATAAAAGGAAAATTGCTTAAAGATTGTTTAATATTCTAATATAAAGTCTTAGTCTTTAAGTTATATAGGTATTAAGTATTATAGATCAATAGTCATCCATGTTTGTCATACTTAGACTAATCAGGTTCTTTAGATACATAGAGATTGTATTACGCATAGATAGGAAATCTTCAACCACTTCAAAGAACTGTAGAATATGGCATTTAAATAACTTAGTGTTCTGCTGACAGGAGACACAATTGCTCCTGGCAGCACCGACCTATTCCTGAGAGAATGCTGAGCATCAAAGACACTTGGGAGTTTTTTTTTTTTTTCCGCAAAACTGGCCTTTAGGCAAGCCCATGCCTTGACCACTGACAAAATGCACAATGTCTAGACTGGACAAGCAGGATACAAGAAAAACGACTGCCAAACCTTGCCAAGACAAATAAGAGTTTTGAAAAAAAAATTTCCTGCCTCTGAAAATGGTGTGTCAGTTACTCGAGGCCCTAGCCAAAGTTGGTTGCTCCAATATTGCAAATGAGACTCTTGGTGATTGCCCAGATAGTCAGTTGTTTGTGTCATCTACTCCACTTTTGATTGCATTTTCTGCCTTCTCAAGTAATAGTAGCTCCCTTCTCAGGCCTTCAGTGTGCTTGAAGACGTAGCTACTTTCCTCTTATGACTTAGCCAAGTCCTGATATAAGACTTAGACTCCATAGGATAGAATGATTATTGAAACATCTAGCATGTGTTCCTTGCTTAATATTGTTTATGCTGGTTATAATTCCAATTTTTATACTTGATATCTGTTCTAATTGTATATAGTTTTGTATTAGGCTTGGAACTCTCTTATTTAAACAAAAGAGGAGGTGTTGTAGAACTCCTTCAGCCAGTAGCTTTTAAGATATCAGTCCACTTGGGCATGGCTTCTTATACTATAAATACCAATGTGAAACATTCTGTCTGTCAGTCTGTCTGTCTGTCTGCCTCTCTCCCGGCTTCTGGATTTGGCTTCTGTTCCCTGCTAGTGCAGAGGATTGTGATCTGGGAGTCTACCCCTAAATAAATAAACATCTATTTCTCAATTCTGAGCTAATGTGGGATTTTTTTGTAATTTCCATCTTCACTTCTGTTTGTTTTTGCTTAAGGCATTACTTATACAACTCCTACCTACATTTAATTATTCAATGTGAAGCTTAAGTTCTTAAAAGTTATTCAGGATAATAAAGAAATACAGGTTAATAGTCACCCTTATCTATCAAACTTACAGTAATACTAGATTTTCTAGGTATACAGAGATATATTTCAGGTAGATACATAAACTTCAAACACATCAGAGACCTACAGAATACAGCATTTAGAATGTTTTAACAACTTAGATGTTTTTAAAGAGAGAATCTTAAGATTGTTTTTCCTTTTATTAAATCAAATCCATGCACAATGATGACAAGACAGGATCACCTGGG
Source organism: Microtus ochrogaster (assembly GCF_000317375.1). NCBI lineage: Eukaryota > Metazoa > Chordata > Mammalia > Rodentia > Cricetidae > Microtus > Microtus ochrogaster. Next base: position 3,797,939 of record NC_022021.1, read on the forward strand.
GAACTAGCTCTTCCTTGCTGCATCATAACCTCAATCTTCAAGGGCCAAGGGGACTGCAAAGCCATAGTTCTCCCAGTTCCCTCCGCATCCCAGAGAGAGAGAGTGAGAGAGAGAGAGAGAGAGAGAGAGCGATGCGAGAGCGCACAACCCTCATCCTCAGTTCTTATCCAATAACGAAGCCAGAGAAGACCATGTCCATGGGGCTAAGTCATTCCAATACCACTGGTTTATTGGATTGAATTCCCACAACTTTTCTCAACAAGAGACGTGTCTGCTTTTGGCAGCACAGATCTACTTCTAAAGAGGATGATGGGTATCAAAGAAACTCTATTTGGAGTTTGCTTTCATTGTGGCAAAAGCTAGTTATTAGGGCAAGAAACTGCCCTTCCCTCTACTGCTGACAGTAGACTATCCAAATTGGACAAGCAGGATGCAAAGAAAGGTGACTGCCAAGCTTTGCCAATACAGGGTAGGAGAGACCTTCAAAATTTTCTGCTTCTGAAATGTCTGTCAGACATTCTGGCCTGTAGATCAAAGATTGATTCCCCAACATTGCAGAGGAACCTTGGGTGACTGTCCAGTCAGCTGTTTCTGTCATTTCTCACATTTTTTGGAAATCACTTGCTTGTACTTCCTGCTTACTCAGGTAAAATTTATTTCTCAGGTCTTTGATAGGATCTAAGAGTAGACAGTTACAACTGTAGTACTCATGAATTTTGGTAAAAGGTATAGTAGAATCAAAACTTTGTGAAGTCCTAAGGAGACAGGTAATTAAATAATCTATAAATATTCCAATTACTTATTGACTGAACACTGAGAATGTATTTCTTACTTGACAATTTTGTTAATGTTACCACCTTTCCTTTCTATTTGAACAATATGATAGTTTTTATTATATATAATTTTATTATGTTAGTGATAGGACCTTTCCTTTTTTACTAGACAAAAAAGGGGAAAATGTTGCAGTTTCTGTTTATGCTACAGGTTTGTTGTTCAATTGAAAAGAGAAAGAGTTTCCATTCAGCTGGCCAGAATGAACCAGTCTTGGAGAACAAAGAACAGTAAGAGTAAACCAAAGGGAAGAGGTGGGGTCAGAGAGGTTTAGATCCAGGAAGCAAAAGTGGAATTTTTCCACAGTAGCTTGCGATCTACTGAAGTTTTTATCTTATATTCAGTTTTTTAGTTTTATAATAAAAATTTAAAATAAATCAGTAACAATAAAATGATAATGTGAATGGGATAAAGGGCTAGATCTGCTCAGGCTGATGTGCAAGCTGTGTTACCAGAGCTAAGCTAGGGAGTGTGATGATGTGTGGGTGGGCATTCATCAGGCTAAGCCAACATAAAAAGGCTGTGCTGTGTAACTGAAGGTAGTAGGCCTAAAGGTTGGGGGTGGCATAAGCCGGTGAAGTTCCAAAGGCTTACCAGATTGGACATCATAGGGGGTGTGCAACCCAAGGAAAAGTCTTGGGATTGAGAAACGTGCAGGAAGGCTAGGGTCTAGGAAACTCACTAGACTGAAAAAGAACACTGAAACAGAACACAATATGTGAAACCCAGGCTAGGCCTGGAGACTGGATAGCATGCAAGCAGAGTAAAGTTAGGCAGATTCACTAACCTGGACTGGTACACAGAATGTATGATCCAAGCTAGACCTAGAGGTTTGAATTGCAACCTATTAACCTTCTGATCACACAAGCAAGAATCAAAAACAAACTTCCTGTACTTAGGAGACTAAGGCAGAACTATCAATTCAAGGTCAGCCTGAGCTACAAAGAGAAACTTGTCTTAAAAATAAATAAATAAAAAAGACCTTTGTGTGTTTCAAATGTGACCTGGTCTGAAGTACATTCAAATGCCCATGATCTCAAAGTCCATTTCCATTTAATTTTGACACAGTTCTAAAAAGATTTGTTACAACAAATAATCCCAGTCATTTTGTTTCTTGCTATATCATATATCCTGGAATAATGCATGGCATATAGATGTTCAGTAACTATTTACTGCCCAGTGGGAGAGCATTTATTAGTGTGAACAAGGCCTGAGCTTGATCTTAAACACCACACAAAAAATGAACACAAAAATATTTATTCTGGGCATTGTTTTGTGTGCAGAATTATTGGTAATCATTTAGATTGCCAAAATGGTTTAGACAGGGACTAAACCTTGACTTTGCTGTACAGATTCCTTGCTGTTCATCTAGCTACCACTCATCTTCCAAATTCAAATAAATAATAGAAATGACCAAAGTAAACCAACTTTGATAGAATCAGTCTGCTCTTTTATCAGAGGCTATTTTGTGGCAGGTAGCCCAGAAAAGTACTGTATTAGAACATGCCCACAAGTTGAAGAATCTGCTGAAATATCCCCTTTGGATTTGTCTGTAGTGATGTTTTCTTTTCTTGTCTCATCCCTTTCTGTGGGAGTACAAGAAGTCAAGAAACCAAGCGGTAGGATCAATTTTGATAGTCAATTTGACTGAATTAATGAACTTCTAGGGCATTCAAGAGACCCTTTTAGTGTGTAAGCCCTTTCCAGAGAGGGTTACTTGATCGGGGAGGATCACCATGACTCTAGATGTGATATCTATATTGAACTCTGTTGATGTGGTACTTTTTGTTGTTGTTGTTATTGTTTGGAGACATGTTTTCTCTGTAACAGGTCTAGTTTTCCTGGAACTCTCTTTGTAGACTAAGCTGGTGTTGAACTCAAGAGATCTGCCCACCTCTGCCTCCTGAGTGCTGGCTGAGATTAAAAGTGTGACCACCACACCCAGCTGATGTGCAAAGTTTTTACAGATGCACAGAATGCAACAGGGGGTATGGAGACTTGCACCAAGGCTCCAGGAAGTAGTTAAGGGCATGTAACAATCAGATTCCCTGTAAGGAATTCCTAAATGGGCTGTGCCTGAAGTTTTGAAGGTGAAGACTAAGTTGTTGTGGAAACATCAGAATATTAAAGAATATGGGAAATTAGCTGAAGAAGGCTGCAGGCACCCAATAGAGCCAACTCAAGGGAGAAGCCAACCAGTGTTATCACAACTCAAATCAGGCTTACATTATCAGGTTACACTGTTAACATTCAACACTAGAGATGAAATGCATTCAGTGATTTTCAATACAATCATCAAGAGACCCAAATTAGTACACTATAAGTCTACACTTCTCATGATGGATGTTCTAGAACTACAACAAGCAGAGCTGATATTTGGTAAATAAACGAGCAATTACACATTCATGATTAAGTGCACATGGATGAATTCACATTACATGTGTGTGACTCACAGTGCTGCATTTCCACTGTATATGGCTTCATGGTCTACCAATAGGTCTTTTAAGTGTAAGTCATAATAAATTCATTTAAATTATAACCCATTATGTAATATACATAATACATATGACAAAAGACTGGCAGAATACTTACCTTTAGTACATGCCTGTTCTGATTTGTTAACAAAAATTAGATTTTTCCCTCAGAGTTTTCTTGATCCTTAATGGGATTACAAATTGGACTACCGAAGTGGAGTAATCCAAGAAAACTTTCATAACTACCCAGAAATTATCTAAGACAGTACCTTGGGGTTAAGGAAAACAAATCAAGCAAGCAAGAATATTTGTCCATAATATTTTAATACTTCTCCACTTTTAAATACTGGTTTTAATTTTGTGATTGTAACATGGAAGATCCATATTTTTTTTAAAAAAAACATCATCAGAATCATAAAGCTATTATAGTTACACTCTACACACTCCCAAGGTACTTTAAAATGATTATGTTTTGAGTCTGTAGATGAACAATGACAACAATCCAGATACATCATCTGTACAGCCTGGACTAAATACTGGTAAAGTGTCTGATCAGACAAACAACTGTTATGCTTAAAGATAACCAGCACAATTTCACAAGCGAACCAGTTCAGCCCAGTTAAAATTCTCAGTAGCAACTGACACCAATATTGAATAGGTGTATAAATCAGTCATGAAAACAAACGGACGAGAAAGCCATGCTTCCTGTTCTCATTTCTTCTTCACACCTCTTAGATACCCCCTTCCTTCCTCCACTGCTCCTCCTGCAGCAACACCAAATCAAGTTTTCTACCTCAAACCGTCTTCAATCCCAAGGGCAACAGTGCTCTCTCATCCTGTTTACTCACATGCAGGGACAAATCCCCACATCACCAATATTTTTCAGGTGTCTAAAAAGGCAAAAAGTAATCCAGGAGAATTGAGCATAGGGGCTTGTTTTGGGGGGCATGAAATGGGGGCTTAGGTAAAGAGAAATACCCATGTATGAAGAGACATCATAAATATTCAGTATGTAGGAATTAGCTAAATGAAAGTAATTCTTGAGGGTCTAAATATTGTAAAATGGCCAGTGCTGCTCCTAACTTTGACTTTTTGAATACTTTCAGTATTTCTGAACTCATTTCTAAATCTGATTGGGCAGGATTAACTCCAATAAAGTAAGAGTGCAATTACTGAAAGGTAAAATGTATCATTTCTTATCTTTTTTTTTTAAATACAAACATGTTCAGTGTAACATTTTATTTACAGAATAAATTGTAAAAGTATATCACCACATTTAGTGCAAATGCAACAGGTGATGATTAGATTCAGACACTGCTTCAGAAACTTTGCATATCTTTGTAAAATAAAGCTATCCAATTTAGTTATGAAAGAGTTCCTGTCTGGTTTGTCATAGTTGTCAGAAATGCAAACAGAGGAACATTTATAGTGGGCGTAGAGAGTTTTTTTTCTTTTTTCTTTTTTTTTTTAAGATTCCCACCTACGGCAAATAAACTTTCCCTCCCAACCCTCCCGGTTCTCCCATCCCAACCCCACAGCTGATTGTAAAATAAAATACACATTTGAGGTATAAACTTTTCTTTTTTTAAACATCACAATATAAAATGTTAACTGGTGATGTAAACTGGTATGATAATCTATCTCACTTGCCTTCCTAGCATTACCACCATATAGGCACTTTTCCACAGAGTCAAATTATGAATAGCATTTCTGTAATAAGGCATATTCCATGCACATCATTTAGAGAAAGGAAAATTAAAAATATAAAAGATTTATGGGACATGAACCGCGTGCATGTAATGTAAGCTCTATGTTTAATATGTACTTTTCTCTCTGTACAGAGTAATAAATATCATTCTATCTGATGCGAGTAATTCACTTCCAGGATTGTGCATATTAATTGATCAGACTAATCCCATCATTAAATTATCACACCTTGCATTTATCATTTAGATTCCATTTCCATGTATGGAATATATACAGGTCATGTTTTACATGACATGACTTTCTGCTTTACAAAAAGGGTCTGATTTTTGTGTTTCTAAGGAGAGGAACACGCAAAGCATCTACAAATTGCCTCTGATATACATAAATACATCTGCTTGTAAACGCAATGAAGAGTTTGAAGTGGGCAGTCATCTCAACTTCATGAGTACCATTCCTTGCCTCAACTCCATGATTCAAAGTTTTTCACAGGACTACAACTAAGTCAGGTATTTTACATGTTAGCTTCTTATAGCAACTAAAGAAAGCATTTCAGTTTGAATAGTGTGGAATTAATTGTATTGTTCTGCTGAAATTTATAATCAAGAGGCAAATGGGAGCATTGCTTAGATTTTCTATGTATTCCTTGTGATATATCATTTAAAGTGATCCAAGCTAGAAAAACTAACATATTTGTTACAGAATACTAGAAATATTAAATCAAATGTCAAATTCAAACAGTCTGATTTGGTTTAACAAGTAATACCATATATTCTCTTACAAATTTCAGGAAAAATATCAACTCATTTTATCCTGACCATTGTATTATAAAGTACTTATACCCACAAGAGATGTACAGATGTTTCTGACTGAAGGCAGGCAGAACCAATTCAGGAATTACTAAATTGTGTCCATAACAAACTGAAAAAAGTTGGTAGCACATAGTACACAACTAAAATATATAATAAAAATATAAAGATATCTGGGGGAGAAAATAAAGCTTTTCATTCTTTCTCCATCAGAACTAACGTTCTTCATAGGAGTAAGACTATAGAAAAGGCAAAATCACAGGTTATCAACAGTCCTCAGTTATGAAGAGACACACAACATGAATCATTATAGAAATCAGCAGCAATAGATTCTATGATTATACAAAGCAAAAAGTCAAAAACTCTGGACACAGACACAGACTGCAGGCCTGTAGAAGCCCATCTGAATATTTGGTGCACAGAGAGCACATGCCTCAGGTGCATTCAACTTCTGTGCTTTTCTTTTGTGCACAAAACCTGATACAACTGAGGATCTTAGGCTGGACTGTGGGAAATAAAAAATTCTGAAAAAGTTTCCAAAAATTAAAGCATCAATTAATTCCTAGTTGTAATTCAAAGTTATTTTTTTCTCTCCTAGGAGCAAGCAAATAAAAATATAGCCATATCCATGTGATTTTACACGTATTTATAGTCACACACTGAGCAAGGAGAGCTAGCAGGGGATGGCTAGTGTTAGACACCCAGCTTTACTATCGCAGTGTTTCCTCTGAGGCCACAGACAAGGCTGTAGATCCTGCGTTCCAACTTAGAGTACTCATGTTTTTTTCTATCTTTCTCCAACATGGAATGTCACACAGCCTTGCTTCAGTCACTGCGGGGGGAAAAAATGACACATAAATCCTGTGCAATAGATCAGGAAAGCAAGAAGACTACCAAAATAGATGCCTCCCACATTCCATGTTCATAGCATACAAAGAATCTCTACAATCATTTATCTTTAAAGGATTTTCATCCTTGTGAATGTAAAATGATTGACCTAGTACATTTGAAAGCAACAGGGGATCTTCTGAGCGTTACAGGGAAAACCTATGGAGAACAACATGCTGTAAGTAAAGAGGCGATGTATCAGGTTTCTGGAGTATTAGCCCATGAACTAGCATTGTCTTTCTCTCAGCCTTAGGCAGAAATTACAATGCAATACTATTTTCAAGAACGTGATAATTCTACTTAAGTTATGTGTGTATGGAGTGGTGTCTGTCTTATTCAAGAAATAAACTTGCTCAAACCCCTGGCCCAGTTTTGGTTGATATCAACTCTTGAAAAAACAACCCAATAACTCCCATACTACCAGAACTGAAACTGTTAGTTTTTCTAAGCATTCAATGCTAGGACCCACTAAAATACCTCCTATAATTATTGTGAAAATAAAGCTACGTAAGGTAAAAAAGGATGTTTAATGTATGTTAGGGCTTGACTTTGGATTATGGGAAAAAAAACCAAAACATGCTCAAATTGGATTTAAGAAGACCAGGGCCAAATGTAGGACACTATATCTTCTCAGTGATATTCCTCTGTGTGTGTGTGTGTGTGTGTGCAAAAACGACATTACTTCCTATATCAGAGATTTTAAAAAGGTTTTCAACTTATTTCCATTCTACACATGTATAGTCAAGTCAAAGAAACACTGCTCTGAACCCAGCACTCTAGAGGCAAATGTTATGAATGTCCTAGTTTGTTTATTTTAAATGCTTAAAAATTATTCTTTTTGGGGGTGGGGAAAAAGGCCCAGTCAGTAAGGTACTCATGAGAACCTAAGTCTGGATCAGTGGTACCCAGGTGAAAAGATGGACTGTTGCAGGTACCTGCAATCCCAATGCTGGGAGTGCTGACAGGAGGACCCTGGGGCTTGCTGGTCAGCCAGCGAGCTCTAGGTTCAAAGGCACTGTGCTTCAAAAAAAATGCGAAACTGTCCGGTGTAGTGGTATATTCCTTTAGCTCCAGCACTCACTCAGGAGGCAGTGTTCACAGATACCTGATTACACTGTGGAAAGATGTGCCACTGTGATTGGTTTAATAAAAAGTTAAACAGCCAATAGCTAAACAGGGAAAATAGACAGGACTTCTGGGCAAAGAGAAGAACTGGGGAGGAATCTAGGCACACAGAGGAGATGCCAGAAACGCAGAACAAGTCTGAGGTACAGAATGAAGGAAAAGCAAAAAGCCATGTCATAGTTAGACTATAGATTAAAAAGTATGAATTAATTTAAGATAAAAGAGCTAGTTAGAACAAAGTCTAAGTTATAGGCCAAGCTTTCATAATTAATAAGTCTCCGGGTCATTATTTGGGAGCTGGCTGGCAGGTCAACAGAAAGACTTGTTACAGCAAAGACAGATGGATCTCTGAGTTTGAGGCTAGTCTCAGTGAGCTCCAGGATAGTGAGGGCTGCAGAGTGGAATGCTTGTCTTGAAAAAAATAAAATAAAATAAAAACAAATAAATAAATAAATAAATTAGAAAGTGACACAGCAGGATTTTTAACACTGACTCTGTCATCTGCACTGTGTACTTGACTGAGAATCAGCCCTATATTAGTAGACACACACACACTGACCTTTAGTATAGATGAATATGTATAAGTCTAGAAGAAGAGACGCAAAAAGCAACTAGTTTCTGGGAAAGAGTAACACAGGGAGTTGGTACTTCTTGCATTCTATAATGTAATTCTGTAATGTCAACATTTCTTTAATAGTAGTAGAAAAATTAGTAAGTGTTAAAGACTACAACCCTTTACTCGGGAACATAAAACATTTTTAACACAACCTTCTAATAACAAATTGAATTTACTATCTGGTCAGTAAGGTTAGTAGACCCTCCATACCTGTTCACACTAAAACAGAATTGGTTTTCCTGTAGTTTTCTCTTGGACATAAGAAGTAAAACGTTTTAGAAATTTAGGGTATTCTCGTTTTGCCACTGCTCTTAACACCGAGGCTGGTGCCCATCCTCCTGGGTTCACTGCAAATAAAGGGAAGTTAAAACTATTAAGACAGTTCTCCATCTCCATTTGAAGTACCTATGTATTCCTTCTCTTTCAAGCACCCCCTATGGTGAAACAGCTAATATTTCTGGACCTGAAACTATTCATCACCCTATGCCCCTCATCAGGTAGTAAGAAAGGAGATATATATATCTTTCTAAAATGGCCTTGATTCTTCCTAAACACCATGGAAAACTAACACAGCAACATTTAAAGTTTAACTAAATAAACACACAAGTGACAGAAAGGCTTGCACAGCAGTGAGTCAAAATGAAGTAATAACACTGGTAGCTATTAAAGACTGGCAGAGAAGATTTAGAAAACTAAAAGTCTAATTAAGTAATTTTCCCACTCTAGTTTCTATTTTTAATTATAAATACATTTTACCAGGCTCTTAAAATTAAAGATATATGAAATAGTGACCTATACACAAAATTTTAAGATTTATGCACCCAGTCATAACTTTAAAATTTCTCATATACTATTTCTGCCGGGTGGTGGTGGCGCACGCCTTTAATCCCAGCACTCGAGAGGCAGAGGCAGGAGGATCTCTGTAAGTTTGAGGACACTACAAGAGCTAGTGCCAGGACCGGTTCCAAAGCCAGAGAAACCCTGTTTCGAAACAACAACAACAACAACAAAAATTCTCATATACTATTTCTAAGGCAGAAATTCAGGCATATGGACTTTCAGGGTTTTCCACACAGTTCTACATATTAACTTAACCAAAGCTTAACGACCAGGAAATTGGATATGTTTATGTAGATGATGGGTCAAGAACCTGTACATTATCAATTAGAACAAACAATACATACCATTAGCTACATACGTAATCTTGCACAGAATGTTGTCTCTGCTTATCTCCTGGTTTCCCTCTGGTGGGCTAACTAAGGTTTGACAAATCATAGCAACATTGATTTTGGCACGGACACATCGATTGTTCAGCTGTCAAAACAGACACACAAACTAGCATCAGTTTGTAGAATATTCATTATTTTACAATCTCTGTTCCCCTATTACTGCTTTAGTTTAAACTGTTATGAAGTTTCCAGTAAAACTTCCTTAAAATAACTGATGCATACTTTTATTTGATATGCACAGGGGTGTTACCTGAGCACATTGTATGTACAGTGCCCACAGAATACAAGAGGATGTCAGGTCCCCTGATACAAGTTACAGATGGTTGTGAGCTATCATGTCAGTACTGAGTTGAACTTGGGTCCTTTGAAAGAGCACTCGGTGTTCTTAACTTCTGAGTCATCTTTCTAAAATCCATTTGAAATCTTGTAATAACCAACTAATATATGTCAAACTGATAGACACCACGTTTTTCCCTCTTCCAAAGTACTAACTGGTACTTTATCAAGGGAGAAACAACAGGCTTCCAGTAGTTAGTAATGGGCTTTAAGAGATAAGTTTAGAAGTAAGCTACTGGGATTACTCAAGTAGCTACCTAACCAAACTCAGAAGGAGCTAAAGAGCTCTGGTGGGGATGCTGACAGTCTGGGCACTTCTCTTCTGAAAACAAAAGGGCTTTCCAAATGATCTAACAACAAAATCTAAATCCCATCAAGTATCTATGTGTGGGTGGGAAGGAAGTGTGTTTAAATTTGGCTGCTTTATGTATTTGGCTTTATTTTGTAGAATTATATTCATTTCTATTACTATACTTACAGGAGCGCTGTCATGATCCACAGAAAAATTACAAACTATCCAAGTCTCAGGGTCATTTTCAGTCAAGGCTGGGATCTTTCGAATAGCAGAAAGATACAGCACGTCTCTCTGAGACGCAGGCCACACTCTCTGTGGAAGAATGAAAGGTGTTGTGACAATCTGAATTACTTTTATTCAGGTGTCATGCAGAACACATGAAGTTGGAATTTATCAAACTTTAAGTGGAAGCATCAGAATCACGACAAAGATGCATATTAACAGTCGCCAGCTTTCCAGAGTTTTCAAAGTATTCTTTTTCCTTTGGAAATCACTGTAAATTCACTACACCATTTTTAGTGTACAATTTAGTACATCAAATGTAATTAGTTACAGCCACAATATATGGAACTGTAATATACCTGAAATTATCACTACAGACAGAAACTTTGTATCCATGAAGAAACAATGGGACAATCCACGCTCCATAGTTTCTGTCATTGTTCTACTTAGAGAATCAAAGAATTAAAAAGTAAAATTAAAAAACAACTTCTTCATAACACTTCTGAATTAATTTTCAATGATTTATATTAAATATTTCTATTTTAAATTATAATAAAAATTACTTGCTATGGAAATGACATACAGCTTATTAACTGGAACTTGTAGATGATAGAAAAAATAAACTTCTATCCTGTTCAAGTTACTTTTTATGCCGAATATTTGGTATATGCAATTGAACTCTGCCCTTATTATATAATAATGTGCATTCTTAGCTATGAATGCAATAAATGGCCAACAACTCAATTTCAATACATTTGCAAAGTAAAACCTTATTTTTTAAAAGACCTAAAATTTCATTAAGTTTGGCAAATACAGACAGGCAACTTATAAAGATTTACTGTTGTTTTATATTTGCTCGACACTTCATTAGAATCAGGGTTGTGAATGCAGCTCAGCTGGTAAATGCTTGCCCATCATACACTGAGTCCCAGGGTTTAATCCCCAGCACAGAATAAACCATGTGCTTCTTCAATGCTTGCACTTGAGAGGATAAGACATATGAACTGCACAGCGAGTTTGAGGCCAGTCTGAGACCCTCGCTCATAAAAAACAAGGAACAACAGCAAACATAAAGCAGGACTAGTGAGTCAGCTGGGCATGGCACCACACCTATAGTTTCAGTCACTCAAGAAACTGAGGCAGGACGACTGCCTGTGTCTCAAAAACAAACACAAACAAAAAGAAAGTAAAGAATATAAAGCTACAAGGACAACAAAAATGACTCCAATGTCATGAGACGGGGAATCTTCTTTTATATTTCATCAATGAAGTTAAATTTAATGAAAAAGAGTTGTAACTATTATCTGACTTTGCTGAAAAGATAATTCTAAACCCTTATTTTAGGAAGACAATAACTGCACCCTAATTTCTTACTTAACATAATCCTGTATTGAATCTTCGGGAGTTGCACGTTTGCCCCCAGTCCGCACATCTCCTAGTCCCTCAGCCTCTCTCCCCTTGCAATGCTCTCTGCCCAAAGAACAAACCGAAACCCAGTGAGCAAAAGCAAAAAGAGTGTATCTTAATTTTTGTTACACAATGTGGCATTAAAAGAACTTTTTTTTAGTTTTCAGTCTAAATATAACCTATCATACTTTCCATTTAGAATTTACCAGCTGAAATACTTTCAGCACATTACTTCCCAAGATCAATTCTTTTCTAGCAGTAAATTTCTTCTGCCCTAAGTTATTGGCCATTTATCTTCATTACATATGACAGGACAATTATCTGATACTTTGTTTACAAACTTTTTACTTCATATTAGACTCCAGAGCCTGTGTGTTGATACAGAACACCTACTGTTACACACCTGTGGAGCAGGTGAAATGAAGCAAGCTCACAATAGATAGGATACATCTCACATAAGGACATTGGGTTCAGGAAATTCATGTTAATTTTTCATATTCAACTCAAGAAATAATTTTACAAGACAGAAACTCCCCACTGATTAGGAAAATTAAGTACTCACTGAATTATTATATAATTTTACATAAGCAGTACTGCTCTTAGTGGATTTCTCTATAATTTCCTCTTTTACTTTGCATAAAAGTATTTCGGGGCCAGTGGGATGCCTCAGAGAATGTGGCACTTGTTACTGGGCCTAATGGCTTGAGTTTGATCTCTGGGGCCCACATAGTAGCAGAGAGTATCAACATTAGTGGGTTGTCCTAGGACCTCCACACATATGCTGTGGCATGTATACATACATAACACACACACACATACACACACACAGTAAAAAAATTATTTGTCATTTCCCCAGAGGGAAACAGCATAACAAATGAACAAACAAACAAAAAAGGCAATAAAACTCCGCAACTTTAGATATATAGAAAAGCAATGGTAGAACTAAAATAAAGGGAACCAATTTAAATAATGTTTCCATGTGCTTTAATGGTATGACAATCTCTCAGCTTTTTCTTGTCTCCAGATAATCTAGGTAGATAATTTTCTTCTTTATATAGTTAATGCAATATTCCCTAACCGTCATTATTGTCATAGGGAATTACCACTTGTATATATTTGATATACTATATTAACAGGGTGAGACACTAGACTAAAAAGTATCTAAATCAGGCCCAGAAGGTTCTTTCTAGATTTCGGATCTACATAGAGAGAAACTAACTATGGATCTTTATCCAGGGCTGCATCTATTCTTCAGATTCTTAACTCCGTATATTTTTGTTCTAAATGTAACGATAACATTTTCAAATACAGACCCTTCCTGAGGTTGTAATAAAGTCTTTGGGTCTCAAGCTGGACATACTGACACATGGCGTTAATCCCATCACTCGGGAGGCAGAGATAGGCAGAGTTCTGAGATCCGAGGCCAGCCTGGTCTACATAGTTGGATAGCCAGGGCTACATGGAAAGACCCTGTCACAAACAAACAAACGAACTTCTTTGGGTTTTTTTGTGGGATTTAAATTGAAACTCCTGCTAAATTGTACTGTAGCAAATCTGTATGTTTGAATCTGAATTACTGGTCTCTTTGGGGACAAATGACAAGATCATTACCTTATGTGTTTGATAAATGATGATTGCATTATCAGCTAATGTTTCCACCACATGAAAGTTTTCTATAGTAGCTGAAATGAAAAGAAGCATATTAGCAGCTGAAAAAAGATGTATTTCATTTTCTAGACTGCAATCAATTCACTCAAGAGGAGTGAATTATAAAGCACATTATGGTAAAACAAATAGCATCTTGAATTACCTCGGCTAAATCAAAATGGAAGGAAGCTAGTACTTGAAACTAGAGCTATGAGTTTACTTTTGTTCTCCAGAAGGTAGTTGTGAGGCCTGATTACCAGAAGTTTTCTGTAGTAAAGTATCTTCCATAGCATGACAAGCAGTTCTAATCAGTACTGTACTACCGCAGCTGAAACCCTAATGTTAGATTCCTCTATTTCACCTCACTTACTAGGTTAGTGTGCTCTAGTTTGGCATAGGCAGTTATATTTCTGAGGAACAAATGCCAAAATGCCAGTGATATATACCTTATGATGTTCAGAAAAAATTATATTTATGAATTGTAAGTCTAAGAACACATGCATGAAAATAATTCTAAGGTGATTACAGTATGTTTGTCTGGCGATTTGTCACAGAAACAGGACAATTTAGGAAAGTATAGATGGGTGAGAAATCCCCTACAACAATCCTGACTTTTCTACTAACTTGTCCTGTCATTTTTGACAAATCTATTTTATGCACATGAATTTCACTTTATTTATATGGAATTACCTACCTATCACGAGATACTTTTAGGACACTGGACCCAGTGATATAATATCTTACGTGTTCTAAACAGTGAAAAGATCTACTTAAAAGTATTTTCAGGCATAGTTGTACATTCCTGTAATCATACAATTTGAAAGGCAAACAAAGGTGCTAATAATCCAAGGCTAGCCTGGCTATATAGTGAGACCCCATCTTTAAAGTAAGATATGGGTCTGTGGAGGTAGCTCAGTGGTAATATGTGAGGGCCTGGGTTTGATCCCACGACCACCACTTGCAAATGAAATTAAGGTACAATTAATCCTGTATACGATTCTCTTAATATTCTTTACATTGAGTTGATAAACTATCAGATACAGACAATCAGGTTTTATTTGACATTAAGCTGAAAATGAAAATAATTATTTGGTATAATATATTAATAATGATAGCTTACTTTCCCAGTCATTGCGAACATCAACATTCCAAAAGTAATTGCAGACCTCATGTCCTGTGACACCTTTAACCGCATGAGTAGCTTTCAAAGGATCCAGAACAATCCCATTTTCTTCGACTTCTCTTCTGTATACCTAAGAAAAAAATATTTGAAAAAAAAACCCCCACAAAACTCAAACCCTTGGCTCTTGGGCATTCTAGATCAGGTACCCTGTTGCTCTCATGCATTGCACACACCCTACATTGTCCCTTTAATAAAAAACCGTTTTGCCAAGACAAAATTTTTAAAAAGTTAGACTCTTGAAAATCTATTTATAGAACATATTCTCCTACAAGAAGCTAAATTTATATGATAAAGATATTTCAAAGTGACAAATCCAAGGTAATTCGTCACTCTCTTTTTTGTTGTTGCTCTTTTTTTTTTTTTTGGAGACAGGGTCTCACTGGTGTCCTGGAACTCAATATGTAGACTAAACTGGCCTAGAACTCAGAGAGATCTGCCTGTCTCTGCCTCCTCAATGCTGGGGTTAAAGATGTATGCCACCATACCCAGTTCTAAAATTAATTTCAACCATGAAAAATTCATATATATGATGGGTGACTAATTGCTGCAGATTAAAAAAAATAATATAAAAGCCGGGCGATGGTGGTGCACGCCTTTAATCCCAGCACTTGGGAGGCAGAGGCAGGCGGATCTCTGTGAGTTCGAGGCCAGCCTGGTCTACAGAGCTAGTTCCAGGACTGGCTCTAAAGCCACAGAGAAACCCTGTCTCGAAAAACCAAAAAAAAAAAAAAATAATATAAATTAGCATTATGAATCAAACATTCTCAAAGGCTATTTGACATAGCCAACAATCAAGCATACTGACTTAACCTACACTGATTTGTTCAATGCTACATCCCCAGCCTCTGGAACAGTATCAGAAACAGACTAGGTGTTCAATTTGTTGAACAAAACACTGGAAGTAGAAATGGCAAAATGGATAAAAACACAGCTTCACGGTTTTAAAACACAGAAGCTGTGTATGCTAAGTGATAAGTATGCTCCATTATTTAACAATTACAGTTTGCTACTTCAGAGAAATCTCTGCTAAGTTCTTCCTAGAAATAAAGAAATGTGGTGAGAACAAGCTGCCATGGTATGGAGTGCTCACACCTGACAGTCTCTTTTGCGCCGTCATGACATGTTTATGTACATTATCAGGACTCCATTCATCATTGCTAAAACTGGAAATTGGACTTTAATTTCTACATTTAAATTTAATTTCTAGATTCAAAGCTTACAAAACTATTAAACATATTCCTGATCCTCTCTAAAACATATCAGCCTGTCTTTTCTACCATTGCTTATATATTCTACTGAATGTCTTGATCATATTGTGCTGGATGCTCCTAAGTGGTCTTTCAGGTCTCTTGTTTACTTCTTTCATATCTGTTTAACTTCTCTAAAATGATATGCTATATAAAGTGGAAAACCTATTGCTACAGAAAATTACCTTTCTCACTGATAGCATACTTTATGATTCTCATAATTTAACCCCAATTTCGCTCTCTCTAATGCTGTGGGTTAGAGGAATGTCTTTTGTTTACACCTCATTAGAGATAGAAGAACTTCACTTAGGTTACTAAACTCTCATGGTTTCTTTTTATTTCTTCAGTCTGCATCTCCAAAGAACAGTGATTTATCTGAACAGTGAGTGTGCGGTGGAGACAGTATGGACCAAAGAGTAAAGTAACAAAGTAATATCTTGGAACAATATCTATCACATTTAAACCAAAGACTGAAAGAATTATTTAGGGGCTGGAGAGATGGCACTGGCTGCTTTTCCAGAGGACCTGGGTCCAATTCCTAGCACCCAACGACAGCTCACAACTGTCTAGAACTCTAGTTGCAGGTCATCAACATCCTTACACATACATACATGGAGGTAAAAGAGACAGAGAAATATCTAAATAGGAAGCCATCAGCTAATTGAGGGCTGCTTTAAATAAAAAAAAACTCTCAAATTTTACTTTCTCTGTTGTCTATGCAAAGCAGATTATTATGCTAATAGATTTATAGTATGATCACAAATCAATTAATAGAAATAAAGCCATAGTACTTTGATGTAATACCTTGTCTTAATGTATTACTAATTACCAATATCAGTGGTCTTCACTTTGCAACCCAAATAATTTGTGTGGGAATTACCTTCATTTCTCCTTCTTCTACAACCAGTTGCCAATTTGCATCACCACCCACATCCTGTAATGAGTAAGTCATGTGGTTCTGTACCATCTCTTCAACCTTGAAAAGAAAAATAAAGTCATGACAATTCACATGGAAGATGTAAGTCACTATCTTTAAAACAGAACGGTATTGCTTACTTCAGGCCAGAAATAGCAGGCTTACAAAGCTGAAGTTAGTAAGTTGTACATAGAGACAACGAGTTTAGTCACGTTCCACATATCCAGGTTAATGGAACAGGCAGGGAAATCGAAATGCAGGAAGAGGTCAAGTGACATGAACTTGGGCTATGCGTTCTTTATAGAGATGATGTCCTGAAGCACAGCACAGGTCATGGAACACTGAGGAAAACATACAACACACACACACACACACACACACACACACACACACACACACACACACACACACCATCCAATCCCAGTGTCCTTAAATTTAAGACTCTGTAGCGATTTTTAGAAAACTTGTTATGTGTTAAACAGGAAATGTTTATTACCCCAGTTAAACTCTCTTGAACATAAATCAATATAAAATAAGCCTTTTCTTTTATTCTAAGTCTTTGCTCTGAATTCTTTTAAAAATAGTATTAATAATATTCATTTATGCTAGCATTTAAACATAACCACTTTTAAATTTATTATTTCAAAATGTCTAACCCTTTGCCACTGAGGACTGAACCCTGGGGACTTGAACATCTATGTTTGTCTAGTCCTACAAAATTTTATTATTGGTATATAACCAAGGTAAGCAAAGAAAACAGAATAAACAGTTCATATTCTCAGAATTCTAATCCACTTACTTAGAAAATTTTATGAAAATGTTCCTTACAAAGTCACACAGTTTGAGATGCTTTAAGCAAAGTAGAATGTTAGATGATAATGCCAAAACAACCATCTAGTAATAAATACATAAAGGAAAGCAGAGAGTCAGAGAATATTTAACACACTCATATTTAAAAATTTGAGCCGGGCGGCGGTGGCGCATGCCTTTAATCCCAGCACTCGGGAGACAGAGGCAGGCGGATCTCTGGGAGTTCGAGACCAGCCTGGTCTACAGAGCTAGTTCCAGGACAGGCTCCAAAACCACAGAGAAACCCTGTCTCGAAAAACCAAAAAAAAAAAATTGATGAGTTTAACTTCTTATTTCCTATAAAGTCTATTGGGCTTGCAGGGCATACTGATTAGGAAGCTGGTTTATACATTTTGAAATAAAGTTTTGAGACATAAATTCTTAAAATAACAACAATAGTTGGCATTAATTTAGTATAGAAAATTAATAATTATTAATAATTTATCAAATTTATTAAATTATTATTTTTTCTATACTAATGGATGTCATCAATATGTTATAGAGGTGTGTATTTCTGTTCCAGCAAGCTTTTTGGATCTTAGAATACATTTTTAGTTACTGAAAATGGGTGATATTTTAAGCATTTTCTGACTTAGCAATGACCCCCCCCCCCAAAAAAAAGTTTGTGATAAAAATAATAATATGTACTCCAAAATCTATTTTCATACCAAATACAGCATTCATAATTCTTAAGACAATGTGAGTGATCACAGATTTTAGAGTTGAGGAACTTATTAATTTACCTAATAACATATTCTGTAATTTTGTCCTTTTAGTTGTGACTCTTAGTGTTAAATAACTGAGTCATTTCTTTAGCCCTATATTCTGAAATTGTAAAAAGCTTTAATTAGAAAGAAACAAAACAAAACAAACAAACAAACAAACAAAAAAGCAACTCTGGGTGCTGAAAGCTGTGTGCCTCTCCCTTTGAAATCTGCTTTGTGTGAGTCAGCGAGTCTAATGCCGAATCCCAAGTCACAAATACATAAAAGTATGTGAGTAGGGAGCTGTCTCCTAGTATGGGAAAGGAACCTAACCCAGTAGTGTTGCCTTGATTCACCTGCCTGTCACACTAGAGGAACCTCTCACCATTTGAGCTTCTTAAATCTTAGAAATGTTCAGATTTGAAAAATATGACTTTGGGCAAGAAATTGGGAGTTGTTAGAGATGAGAAAACCCTACTGCACAAGGCTTACATGTGAAGGAGGAATATGAAACACATTTTACTTAGTAAAGATGGAATTCAGTTTAAAATATGTCAGTGTCATCCATAGCTCTTTTTGTCATAACATATGCAAGTAGTTTTACTTTTCTATAGATTATTTCTGAAGTAAGTATTTAAAATGTTGGCAAATATTTTTGATTTGCATTTTTCTAGAAAGAAAAGCCTATTTACCAAATACAATCTGACAGGAGAGAGCACCTTTTTCACAACATACAGAAATCAAGCTGAACAGTATCTTTCTAGGCAGATTTTAAAAACGATATTCCTATTAAAATTTCAAAAGATTGTCCTTAAATTAAAATTAACTGTTGTCTATAGACAGTTTAGTCTTGTTTTATTTTGCCAGGCAGTAGTGGTACACACCTTTAGTCCCAGCACTTGGGAGGCAGTAGAGGAAGGCTAATCTCTGAATTTGAGGACAGCTAGGGCTACACACATACACACACACACACACACACACACACACACACACACACACACACACACACACACCTCAACCTCAACCAAAATGTCTTGTTTTATTTTGGCTACTGTGGGCTTGAAAAGTCCAACAAAGAAACACGGTAGATCTATTACTGTGCTCCTAGGATCTCCAACTGGAGTGCTATAGTTTTACAGTTATTATCACAGAATCTTCTGTTCACTGTATCTTTCTTGAGATAATAACATTAGAGTTAAGGTAAGTGTTACTGGTCAAATCTCATTAAAATACATTCTATACTCACAGCAATGAAATATAAAGAAGCTAATATCACTACAGAAGCAGTGACTTGTGCACCTGAGACCACTGACACTTCAGGTCTAACTTTGTAATCTATCCAGTTTACCATACATATATTTATTGTCAAAAGGATATGGCGAGCTAGGGACAATTAAGACTGATAGCAAGTCAAAGCCATTTTATCAGGATCAAACTTTGATATTCCAGGATATTGTTACTAGTAATAAATACTATCATAACCCAACAAATAGTTATTTTATTGGATTAAAACGTTTATTTATGTTTTCTGTATTAACTTTGAGAGTCCGTTTCTCCTCACACCATGTGGGCTGTCAACACTGGTAGCTAGGCTCACTGGCTTTCACCATCTCACTGGCTCCGAAGTGTTAACTAGGTAAGTATAACTTCGGGAGTCATGTCCTTGAATATTTTTACCTAGAGTGGGAAATGAATCTACCCACATAGCATCCTATCAATGAACTATAGAAAAGTACATATAGAATACAAGTAAAATACAAAGGAGTATTACTCCAATTACAATATTTTTCTTTCTACCTCACATCCAAATCAATCAATATAAGGTGCATTAGGAGATTACTAAATTTGGGGGTTTTCTGAAACTGTTAGGACAGAAATTCAAAGAAAAAAATTGACCTTTGATGGTACAAATGAAAATCTAGAAGGGCTCAAACATGGTTCTGATCTTTTTCCTGCTCATGTAAGAAAACAATTATGCTTGCTGTTGTACAGTCACAGAGTCATAGAGAACTTGTTCAATAGAATATTAATAAAGTAACAGAGCACTGCTACCCAAAGAAAATGACCAATGACCTGAATAATTGATTCACTGAAGAAATACAAATGGCTAGAAGTAAAAAGATAGTATATATAGAAAGACTGGCAAAATGAGCTGAAGTATTTAGTGCCAGTATAGATAAACTGGCCCAAGTCTCCTGGTTAAAATTTTTTTTAAGAAGAATAAATATAACTTAAGATACTTGCATGGCCTTTGCTCCAACAATTTCACTTCTAGGAATACACATGAAGCAAACATATGCATAAGTATTAAAAGACTTATATAAGGGAACTAATTCAACAATGCTCACTACAAAAACTATAATGAAAACACACACACTCTCTCTTTCACTCTCTGTATGTAGACCTATATGTATTAGTAGGGAGTGAAGTTATTGAGTATATCTTTAAATATAAAACTATATGGAATATTTTATAGGAATTATCTACTTTGGTAGCAAAAAGATAATTATTAAAGTGTGTATTTATTAACACATACCTGCTTGTATGTGTGTATGTGTGTTTACATATGTATATGTTTGTGGAGTTCAGAGGACAGCATTGCTAAGTCTTTTTGTCCTCTATTGCAGTTAAAAAATAAAGACTTAACTTGTATATGTAACATAACTGAGACCTGTTTTAAGCTGTAACTTTAGAAAGTGTTACTGAAATCAGAGAGGGAAAGACATACAGTAAGTCTGATTAGCTCAAGTCATTCATATTAACTATGATGTCAGTAAAAGGTCAGGCACTTAACACTTACTATGTCCCTATATTTGAGTTAAATCACAGAAGCTATGCACAGAGACGTCACACAGCTTACCCAAATGACACAGTCAGGATGTGCACCCAGTCATTGTGATTAGACAGCTTAGATTGGTAACATAATATAACCCCAAAATGCAATCACCCCCCAAAAAATACAGAACCGAATGGCAAAGATTTGAAAATTAAAAAACCTAAATAGTTTCTAGGGACTGGGGAGAAAGCTGAGTGGTACAGAGAATGCCTAGCATGTTAAGGCTAAGGGATTAATCCCCAGCACCGTGAAAAAGGAAATAAAAGGTATTTCCTGTCTGGCAAACTAATCTTATTTTGAAGACAGAAACTGCACATTCAGTTTACTGTCTTAAATTACCAATCCCTTAGTGAAGAGAAATAAACTTAGAATCAACCTTTATAGAGTTAGCAGATAAACAGGGATATTAACCTACAGTATCCACAGGTAACTTGAAGAAAATATAGCCTATTCAATGAATTTAGTATCATAACAGTAATGAGATGACCTTTAGCTAAAGGTTCTTCTTTTGCTGAGCATCACTGTGCATTTAAATTAGAACAAAAGTGAGAGTGTTAGAATTCACTTTTATGATATAGTATATCCTATAATCCATGTCCATGAAGGTTGTCGAACCTGGGAAAATACAGCCAATAAATGATGAATAAAAGAAAAACAGGCTAATTCTATATATTTTAATTCAGTTGAAAAAATTCTCTGAGTACTACCTTCCTTAAGATAGAATCCCAGATACTCACAGTAGAGGACACAAAGAAAGGGCCCATGCAAAGCTGGCAAAGGAGAATTATTTAGACGATAAGAAAACCCTTGTTTGTGACTATTTAAAATTCAAAACCAAAACAGTTGGCCCGATCAATAGAGCGCTAAGAACTGGGCAAGCAGGCGGAAATACAGCAAAGAAGGACTCAAGTCCACTCTATATATGCATACAGTACCTGGGAGCTGAATCTGTGAACATCGTCAGAGGCACTGACTAGATCAATGGAAGACATGGAGGAAGAGCGACTATAGGGCTACCAGAGACAGACAAAGAAAAAAACCAAGTAATCAGAACAAAGGCACAACAGAGCATTCAGTACCAACTTGCAAACACAAGATAAAGAAAGAGAAAACAAAGCACTATATATGAACAGGCACAGCAGCAAGTGCTGACTTCACGCACCTATTATATATTCGGCTACAAACTCATTCCAGAAAAATGAAATATGTCCAAAAATACAAAGTACTTAACCTCAAGGAAGAAATTTTACTGCTACGCTGTACTATTTCCCATTCTCTGTTCCTATCCTCACCCCTCCATTTCACCTTAAAGAAAAAGCAAAGAATGTATGTTCAGAACATGATTTATAAGTTGTTTTGGAGAATGTATAGGGAATATAGCAATATAAAAACACCCCTTACTATCTAATTAATGAAGAGACGAGAAAACTTCTATTATAGGATAGTACCATGATCAGTGAGGAATACAGGCATTCTTTCAGTGAACTGCAATTCGCTTACCTTTTGTACATATCTATGAGTCCCAACAGAAGAAAAGGCATCTCCAGACGGCAAAGACGTAGGCCAGTGTAACCTGGCCTTCTCGCTCTGTGACTAAGAAAAACATATGTTAACATGACATGCTTCTGAGGTATATTTTGGAGCCTACAAATGGCTTCTATAATCTGAAACTAACATTTTATTGGTAAACATGTTAGCAATAATTAATGAATGAGGAAGCTACCCTACAGACACAGTTTTGCTCAATCCTGACACTTGCTTCAGACATCCCACATCGGTCTCTTCCTACTCCACAGATACTACATTAGATCACAGAAAAGCTCTTTTATATTGCTCCCAGCCAAAATTCTTTCACCCACTACTTGTACACTAACAAGTCTCATGAGTCAAGGTTAGTATTACTGCCAGGTTTACTTTTTTATTGTTTTTTGTTTTCTGAGACAGGGTTTCTCTGTAGCTTTGGAGTCTGTCCTGGAACTAGCTCTTATCGACCAGGCTGGCCTTGAACTCAAAGAGATCCATCTGCCTCTGTCTCCCAAGTTCTGGGATTAAAGGAGTGTGCTACCACTGCCTGGCTACTGCCAAGTTTCTTTTATCTAAGGTATGGTCAAATCATTTCGATTATTCTACTGCATCCAGGACCAGCAGGTATTGCCCACAGATTGTCATCAGAACCAATATCGTTTGCTTCCCTCTGGGTTCTTTTTTGTTTTGTTTTTTTAATTAGATTTTTAAAAAATACCAATCTAAGTTCCCACTCTCTCCTCTCCTCCTATTCCCTTCACACAACCTCCCAACCCTCCCCCTTCCAATCCTCAGAGAGAGTAAGGCACATTAGCTTTGTGGAAAGTCCAAGGCCCTCCCTACTATATCTAGGTTGAGTGAGGTATACATTCAAAGAGAGTAAGTTCCCAAAAAGCAGTAGGGATAAATCCTGGTGCCAGTGTCAGTGGCCCCGCAGTCTGCCCCAGCCAAGCAACTGTCAACCACATTTAGAGGGACTAGTTTAACCCTTCTCGGTTCCTAAGATCATTTCATGTATGTGGTTTTCTTTAAATCCCCTTTCAATGAAGGCAGTCTGCTTCATCTCACTATCTAACTCCTATTTACCTGATACTTGCCTTCCTACCTCTTCTTCAGTTTATCTGATTTCTTTTCATACATTCAAATAAATACTTACTAAAAGTAATGTGTTGGTGTGTTTGCACTCATCTCTTAACTACAGAGAAGACAGATGGTAATTTGTATTCAGTGCTGTCTTGTTGACCAATTCATTTCATGTAACTTCTACTTTGTTTGCAAATAATTTAAACTACAAAATGTGTAATGAGGGTGTCACTTGGAGAGAATCTTTGTAGTGGCTATTCTTGAACTGCTAAAGATCACACACTGAGAACAGAGAGGTAAATGATTTAAACTTGTAGACTGATCTTATGGACCACCGATGCTCACTACTTTATAGTATTTTCACGTCATTTCTATCTTTGCCACATTGACAGAGATACAAAATGAAGAAGACTGATTATAATAATGAGTTCACTATTATTCCCAAATACACATTCTAAAAACAAACAAACAACAACAAAATGATGCTACTTCAGGTTGTACTTTAGGCTTCTAAGAACAACCTTAGGCTTCCAAAATCATACATTAATTGGGAATTGGAATTTTAACTGAATGCAGTGTAGCATCTTTTGAGTAAAAAAAAGAAAGAAAGAAAGAAAGAAAGAAAGAAAGAAAGAAAGAAAGAAGCTTTACAGATTACTATGGAGTGAACTTTTAAAACACTGACTTAAGAATATAAAGAAAAAAATATGAGAAGCAGATAGGTTATTTACCATGAAGGAGTTACTTCTGGCTACTTAGCCTAGCGAACTGATATAATGGATAGATTTGTGGTATAAAAATAATACAGAAATGATACTCCACATCTAGGTTAGTTACACTTGCCTCAGGAGGCACTTTCAACTATAAATAGAACAGCTTGAAGGCACCAAATCAAAGAGAAATAAGTAAGTAAAATTCACCCTTTCTACCATCTGGTGGTAAAATATAGTAAATGAATTGTAATAGAATTGACGCCAGGAATCAAAATAATCTTGAAAACGAAATTTAAATATTTAAAAAAATTCTTTCAGTCAATTCCCATAAAAGGAGCTGGGTATAAATGCTGTGACTTTAGTGAGGACTACAAAGCAAAGTAAAAGTGAGGAAGAACTGAAGGTGAAGGCTGAAGGCAATAAATGAGCTAATAATAAAAGCTGGGTGGTACTAATGCTAAAAACAAAATCTCTAAAACCTGTGAATATAGATGGTACTTGAGAAGCCTTTTAGAGAGGCCCTTCTGATATCAGAATGGTTAAGGCTGAATTCTTGAAGAGTAACAGAAGAATAGGCAGAACATTTTCATTTAAGTTCACATTAACTATGTATACTTCTTTTGAAGAATTATTGGCTTTTTTGTTTGGAAATTAAAATATAAAGGAACCGACACACAAAGACTCTTTAATACTTATACTAGCTAATGTTTTGGTTACATTCAGTTGTCCAGTTCTATAAACACACATCTATCAAGGAACAACTGTGATGTTAGAAGGGAGTGAGTAGATATACCTGCTCCTCTATTTTATCTTGTCTGTCAAGAGCAGCTTCAACAGCATCAAAGAACTCCTCCTCATTAATCAGACTGTTTGGACCCTCCTAGATAACAGACAGGAAACAAACAGCAACTATTTCATTTATTTAAAGAAACAGAAACATTGACAACTTTGATATTACCTCTGAGAGGATAAAGTTCAAAACTGACCTAATATACATTTATTGAACAAAAAACTTTTTTTTTTTTTTTTGATTTTTTGAGACAGGGTTTCTCCGTAGCTTTTTTGGTTCCTGTCCTGGAACTAGCTGTTGTAGACCAGTATTCTTCCTAGTTAGTTAATACTAGTTAATACTAGTATAGTATTAACCACAGTGGTAACACATACTCTAAAAAAATCATAAGTAATATAATTAAATACTTCATCCACCATATTTTTTGATTTGTGAAAGAGGGTCTTACTTTGTACTCTACATTGTCCTAAACTCACTCTGATGCCTTCACTGCATCACACTTGGCAGCAATCCTCCTTTCTCAGCTTCCTAAGAACTGGAATTACAGATTTAAGCCATTATATCAGGTTCATCTGCTGTAAACTGGCTAATACTGTTTCAAGGTTTAAGATCTATAACAGGGATTACTGAAATGCCAGAATCCAGTCTGCTTTCTACTTTTCTATGGTAAGAAAGCTTAAGAATTTCAGCATTATAAGGGAAAAACAAAACAAAACAAAACATTTTATAGCAACCAAATTACTTGAAATGAAACTTTTATTGCCTATAAAGTTATATTTGGCCATACTCATGATCATAATTAAATAATTTATAAACAAGATAATTAAAATTGTAGAAACAGGGCTGGAAAAATAACTAATGTGTAAAGCATTCATGGGAACTTGGGTTCAGATCCTCAGCACCCATGTAAAAGCTGGGATCAAAGGCACATGCCTGCAACCCCAGCATCAGAGGATAGAG
Source organism: Microtus ochrogaster (assembly GCF_000317375.1). Classification (NCBI taxonomy): domain Eukaryota; kingdom Metazoa; phylum Chordata; class Mammalia; order Rodentia; family Cricetidae; genus Microtus; species Microtus ochrogaster. The sequence goes on from NC_022021.1 coordinate 3,824,327, forward strand.
ACAGGTAGATCCTGGGGCTTGCTGGCGAGCCAGCTTGGCCAAAATAGTGAGCTCTGGGTCAAGTGAGAAACTCTGTCTACAAAATAAGGTAGAGACTGACAGAGGACATCTGATAGCAACCATGTCACCACACCTGCATACACATTATCTGTCAAGAAAAAAGTAGCTTAAAACTTTAAAAGGAATGAAGTATAAAGATAGACAATAGTTTACTTGGGAACTTTATACTTTCTTATTTTTGTTTGCTTTTATAATGCAGAGACTTGAACATGGGATCTTTATGCTTGGTGACAGCTCTACCAATGAATTATATTCCTTTGCTGAGAACTGTTCAGTTTAGAATTAAAATTCACAGGGATTTTAAAAAACTGGACTAAACTTAGACATTTTAAAAAAGAATTATGTGAGACAGAGTCTCATGCAGCCCAGCTTGGCCTTAGACTTCTGATCATCCTGCTACTAATTCTCAGTACTCGGATTTCATGTCACCAAGCTGGTTCATTATTTTCCACTAAGAAAAAAAAAAAAAGGAAGGCGTACTTTAAACAAGATGGAATAAAAATATTCAGCAGATGGGTTCACTGCTTAGAGCACTTGCTGTTCTTACAAAGGACCCAGGTTCAGTTCCCAGCATCCACACTGTGGCTCATAACCAAATGAAACTCCAGTTTCAGGGAATCTGATGTCCTCTTAAGAACTCAGGAGCACCAGGAATGTATGTATGCGGAGAACATGCATATATACAATCAAAATGGTCCTGCACATAAAAAATACAATGAAAAAAAATCTTTAAATAATAAAAAAGACTTCAACAAATGATACTGGAATGTAGATTCCCATGTCCTATCATAATTTTAAAAAAATCAGCTGTATTGGGTATGGTGGTACACAGCTTAATCCTAGAGGCAGAGGCAGGGGACAAACCAGCCTGGGCTATAACAGGCACTGTCTCAAAAGAATATACAAAAAAAAAATCCAGGATGTATTAAATATATTTAGAAGAAACCATTAAGTATAAATAATTATTTGCTAAGACTAGCAGAAGAAAGATTCATTATAAGGAAGCTTAAAATTTCATACGATAAATCAATAATCAATAAGGATTTTTAGACAGACTCTTACTCTAGTTTTGTAGCTCATGGTGACACAATCCATGATGTCTGACTCAACAAGATATGTCTAAAGCTTTGGAGATGGCAAAAAGAATCTTTTTTTATAAAAAGCTTGGCATTTATATAGATCATTAAGTTAATCCTGAGAAAAAATTACATATATAGAACACTTAAAGGTTATAAAAGTACTAAAGGTCACTTTTGTGATAGATGTGGCCCCCCCCAATCTAAGTCCGTACTTCATAATCTGGTCCTCCAAAACGGGGTTTCTTCTTCAGTTCTGCCATCGCGTTCTTGTATGCTTCTTCTAATCGTCTCCTCTTCTCCGAATCCTAAGTAGGCAGGAGAAGGAGAGAAAGTAACTGATTTAGTGAGCATTTTAAATATCATAAAAAGACTTGACAGTGACTTTCTGTGTAACTGACCAAAAAATAACTATTTCTGTGAGAAACACAAATGTTCCTCTGCCTAGGAAGACTTTCTGGTGGGATACACACTGCACAGAGGCTACTATCTGAATCAATGTTAATATCACCTCTATGCACATTAAGTACTGAGTGGTTAAGAAATGTTAAAGTGTTCAAACTTAAAACGAGATAAATAAGCACCAGAGAAATGGAGGCTGCAAATTCCTGTACTCCTCCCCACCACAACACCATTATTTATTGTTGTGAGGGGAAAAAACAAGTATTGAATGTCAGAAATAAAAGAACTCAATTTTCGATAGACAATAGCAGTCAACACTAAATTTTAAAAACGATTTCTTATTCTTATTGCTGGTTAAAACTCTACTTTAGGACTGAAAAAGACTGATGACTTATTTTAACTCTTCCATTTTATAGATAGAGCCAACAGTTTTAAAGATTCAAGTTAAAAACTTAAAGGCTGGCCCAAACAGAACCTTCCTGCCACAACATGGGTCACTGGATCAAATCTGATGTAATACCTAGTCAAGATGGATACCCTTCACTGTATCACCTCAAGTATTTTCAAGTTTAGACAGTTGGGCTAATTTAATGGGTAAATTAAACACACACACAAATGCGTATACACACAAATCTAGTTACAAGTATCATATCCAAATTGAAGCTAGTACGCCTTATCGTCAATAAACACATTTTTTTCTTAGTAATATTAACTAAATTATTTAACCTTGAAATTTTAGTCTTCCTGAGTACGACTGGCTAGAAATTAAGTACATTTCTAAAGAAGGAATTGTTCTTATAGATAACCATAAAATGATCATGTATAAATAATATTTTGGTTAAAGAATACTTGAGCGAACATTTTAAGTTTAAAAAATATAAAACAATTCTATTATATAGCTGTTATTATCATCACGTATCTAATGTGCACTATAAAGTATAAGTTTCTTTAGGGAGTGTTTCCTGTTTATTATTTCTCTATTCCTAGCTTACAGAAGACATGAGAACAATTTGGAACAAAACACCATCAATGAAATCACATTGATTTGTGCCTTCTTTCTTGATTTTATGAATTATATAAACGATATTGAGTGATAAACAACTTCCTTGAATTAACTGACTTCATTACTTTTATTGTGCCTAATTTATAAATTAAACTTTATCATAGGCATGAGTCTGTAGGAAAAAATAGTGCATAAAGAGTTTGATACTATTTGTGATTTTACATCCACTGGGAGTTTTGGAACGTGTGCATCAGGTAAAGGTTTGCATACTGCTAGTTACTATGGCTCCCTCTCCCTGGTGCTTGAGATTTTCTAAAGCCAAGAACTGTTTTCAATACACAGTGCTGTTTCTGTCCTGCATCATAGTGGTGTTACAACAACCGTTGTTTCTATCCTGCATCATAGTGGTGTTACAACAACAGTTGATGCTTTTCTTAGTTTCTTGCTCAAACTGAAAGGCCTTCACACACTGTAAGCAGTAACAGTTTCTAGTGAAAGTGACCCTGACTGATGCCTGCGATCCAGAGCAGATAAACCCAGAGCAAGAAAATCTGCTTTAGCTTTGCTTCTTAGCACTTTGGACAAGTCTTTGACTTCTGAAAAATGATGGTGTTGAGCCAAAACTAGATTTTCTAAGGTGTGTTTTAATTTTAGCATTTGACTATTTTACAAATGTTATATTTTAAACAGAAGTTTCCCACAAAGAAAATTCAGTGAGCCATAGTTCACATTAAAAGCTAGAAATTCATGTTATACCATTATTATCAATGTTGCTGATTAAATAAAGGTGGGAAAATGGAGCATTGGCCAAATATTTGAACAATATAATGTATGTTAAGTGATATCAGTGACCGGGGAAAACATAATGGCTATGAATGTAACAAGTTAATATTTAACTTTATAAATCAGTGCTCAAGTTAGTTCATTATAACTTAAATACAGACTCAAACTTTACACTAAAAGAGTAATGGAAAATGCATATCTATACCAAATCATCATAAATAATATTTAAAGAATTTTTACCTTAAATATAATCAAGAGAACATTATAATAACTGAGTAAATCATTGGTAAATAATGAGTTGAGAATTCTGATCAAGTGGCAAAATAAAAGCTCCGATACGTCTATCCATCCAGAGGTCCTTCCCCTCAGAAATTCAATGAACACAGAGTTTAAAATATTATTTTTAAAATGAGGAAAAATTATAGTCTTACCTTATCATGTCTTTTTTGCCAGCTCTCTTCCCGTTTCACCATTAATTCAATACAATGAGAAAGTGTGGCAAGGATTCCAGCAGTAGTTGCTTTAAAAGTTATTGCTTCCCCTTTAAAGTCTATACCATTAATTCCTTTTGGGGTTATATGTGGAAATACTGAAAGAGAAAGTTATTCACTGAAAAATCATTCAAATGAAATGATTTCACTACATTTAAGATTAGCAGGTATTTATAAAACTAGCAAATCAGATCAAGGTTTGGACTGTACCTGTCCTCCTGCAGACCATCATTAGAATCCCACCGTGCTGGGAGCAGAGCTCCACAGCATTTCCTAGATTCTATTTCCTGAACTAATTCGCTGTATGTACTCAGTGAGTCCAAGAGGAGGAGTGATACTCACAATGACATTCTGACACGTTTAAACTTAGGGGGACTTTATGTTAGTTACCTTACACTGGGGGCTAGGAATGGAATGTAGCTCCACGAACAAAGCTCTGGGTTTGATGACCCAACACTGGGTGGGGTGGGGCGCGGGGGGTGGGGTGGGTAAAGGAAAGAACAAAGGATGTGAATACATTTCACCAAAAAAGAGACTGCAAGTCAGCACATTAGAAGATGCTTAGTTCCTACAGAAATGTAAATTAAAACCACAAGAAGTGCCTTGCACATTTTAAAAGTTTAATTTTGAGATTCTGTACAAAGGCATTTACAGAATAAGAAAAATGAAATATATGCCCATAAAGGCCTTTGTGTGAATTGTCACAGTAGATTTATAGTATCCCCCCTCAAAATAAACAACTCAATTCAAAACAATCCATTCATAAATGGATATGCAAATTGTAGTGTATCCATACAATGGAACATCACTCAGCAATAAGAATAAATCAACACACATGTATCAACTAGAAATCTTAAATTACATAAACCAAGCAAGAAAGTCTAAGAGTTCACTTAACTACTGGAAGATAAACCATATTCATTTATTTTGGCCCTGATGGATGTCACCTGGACTGTGTATGTAGGCAAGGTCTCTGCCACTGAGCTTTACCTCCAGCCATATTTAGTTCTTTAAAACATGGTTTTATTGAGATAAACTTTCCAGAAATTTCACTCATAAATTCAGTTGTTTTCAGTATATTCAGTATAAATCAGCAGCAGCAAAATAAAATTCTACAACTATCCAGTCTACTAGAAATCGCTCCCCACTTTCCTTAAATCCTTGGATATGAGCAATTGTCGGCCTATTTTCTGCCTCCAAAATATTGCTTGGATATTTCATATAACAAGCATAAAAGCAGTACTGTGACAAAATTTTATTTAACACATTTTCAAGACTTATCCATGTGCTAGGCACGGTGGCTCATGCCTATAATTCTAGCACTCAAGGGCTAAAATGGTAGTATTACTAAGTTCAAGGCCAGTTTGGGCTACAAAGCTAATCACTGCATCTCTTAAGCAAACAAAAATAAGATTCATGCTGGGTGTGGAGGTACACACACCCACTTTTAATCCCAGTACTCAGGAGGCAGAGGAAGGTATATTACTCTGAGTTTGATTCAGTCTGTTCTACATAGTGAATTCGAAGTCAGTCTCTATGGGGTTTCAAGGTCCCTGCCGCTACCAAAAAGTATGCAGTCAGCTTTTCATCAACACCATTTAAGTGTTTCATGGCAGGACCTTTTAAAAGAACTGCAAAGTTTTGCAGCTATAGCTGAGTCAGGAAGCCTCTATTAAATGAGAGCGCATGCCTCTAGCAAGCAGAGCCCACTTGAGAAAGTGCTGCTATCAAGAAGCCATACTTAACACTGTTATTTTGTGTCTTCCCAAGCTCTTTTAGGTTTTATGTGGATGCAGTTGCCCATGTTGGGCACCATTCTGTTGACTGAGGTTTCTGTCCTGCCCAGTTCCCGCAGTCGTTAAGTCCCAAAGAAATCACATAAAGGTCTACATTAATTATAAACTGACTGGCCTAGTATCTTAGACTTCTTATGAACTCTTATAACTTATTTTAGCCCATAATTCTTGTCTGTGTTAGCCACATGGCTTAGTACCTTTTTCGGTGAGGCAGTCACATCTTGCATCTCTGCATCTGGGTCACTGACTGCAGACTGAAACTTCCCTCTTTCCAGAATTCTCGTTGCCCTACCTCTACTTCCTGCCTGGTCACCCCAGCTATACTTCCTGCCTGGCTACTGGCCAATCAGTGGTTTATTAAAAATAATACAAGTGACAGGATAAAAGACTATTGTCAAGTCAAGGCTTTAGTAAGATAAGGCTATATAGTAAGACCCAGACTCAAAAACTAATAGAGCGGGAAAGAGGTGAGGCAGTTAAGAGAACTTCCTGTTCTTTCAGAGGCTGAGTTCATTCAGTTCTTAGTATTCATAATTGCCTATAAGTCTAGATCCATGGGATTCAATGCCCACTTCTGGCCTTTTAGGGGAGTCTGTCATGTATATGTACACACACGCATGCATACAATTTTCAGATTGTTCATAGCATGTACAAATATAACTGCTATTTTATACATAGGTCTTACACCTTGCAAACTTGATCCTTCATTTATAGTTCTAATAGTTCTTAATAGACTTGTTCGAATTTCTTTAAAAGCTTTTCTTTTTGTTATTGTGGGGCTAAAGTTCAGGGCCTTGTGCATATTAGACAAGCTCTGCCCCTGAGCTATACTCCCAAACCCTAAAATTTTCTTTGTATAGATCATACTAAAAATTCTTTGTTTGTAGATGCAGTAGCATCTGCAAACAGACTAAAGTTTGGATGATTTTTGTTTTCTTACTGAAGACATTAATTATAATTCCATGCTTTGTCTGAGTTTATCTAGTTTGTGTGTGCTTGTCACTATCTTTTAGGTAGGAGTCTTTCTACAAATGTATCTAGACCTGATCTATATCTATACATGTACAAAGAGACACTAAAGAAGCGAGCAAGCCTTTCAACAACTAGTTGGGTTGAAGCGTGATCTGGAGTCAGCTTCCTGATGGTGGCATCCGCACAGCTCTCCTTACAGGTGTTTTCTCTAATGGCTATTCAGCTCTCTAAGAGCTGTCTTCCGATTTTATATAGGAAGCTACATCTGTTAGATGGTGTTTTGGGAACATGGTATAAGAAAGGGGCAAGAGTTGTATCTTTCAGTATTTAAATTTACCAAGCAAATAGTTTGGTACATAGTTCAATAGTCACCACATATAATTCAGTCATTTGTTTGTATGTGTGTATATATGTTTGTGTGTGTGATGTATGCAGTACATTTAGATATGCATGTGTAGGCCAGAGTTCAATGTTGGCTGGTTCATTCAGTTGCTTTTTACCTTATTTTTTGAGGTAAGGTCTCCCACTGAACCTAGAGCTCACTGATGTGGTTGAACCACATTAAGTAACCAACATGCCACAGAGAACCTTCTCTGTCTGCCTTCCCAGTGCTGGAATTATAGGTGCAGACTGCTGTGCCTTGCTCTTTTAGATTGATGCTAAGGATCAAACAAATCCTCATGCTTATGCAGCAAGAACTTTATTGAGGGAGCCTAGCTGGATAGTTTTATGGCGCAAGCTAAAGTTCCTGAAAGGCAGGACTCTCAATTCAGAAATAATACCTCCATAGGCAGACCTGTAAGGTCTGATCTGTAGGGTGATCAATAGGGCTCAGTCCATTGTGGGTGCCATTCATGAGCTAGTGGTGGTCCTGGGTTCTATAAGAAAGTGGGCTGGGTACTGGAGAGATGGCTCAGCGGTTAAGAACACTGATTGCTCATCTAGAGGGCTCTGATTCAATTCCCAGCACCCACATGGCAGTTCACAACTGTCTGTAACTTCAGTTCCAAAGGATTTGACCCCCCCGCACAGACATACATGAAGGTAAAAACACTAATGCATTAAAGAGAGAAAGAGAGGAGGAGGGGGGAGGGAGGGAGGAAGGAAGCAGGTAGAGAAGCCAGCAAGCAGCATCCCTCCTTGGCTTTTGCATCAGCTCCTGGCACTGGGTTCCTGCCCTGTTCGAGTTCCTTTCCTGACTTCCTTTCATGATGAATAGTGGAGGTGCTAAGCTACATAAGCCCTTTCCTTCCCAACTTGTGTTTTGATCTTGGTGTTTCACGGAAGCAATAAACCTTAACCAAGACAGGAGTCATCTCGCCAGCTTCATTAATTACTTTCTTGATAGCACAATACAATTACCTTTGGCTGTATTCCTTAATACAGAATTCCCAAACCTAGGAATTTCCACTTCTATCTAAAGAAAAGGTCCCCTATTCCTCATAATGTTTTGCCTTGCCCAGTTCTCATATAAGGGGATGTGTTATATGTCATGTTTTGTGGATATCCATGACAGGCCTGCCCTTTTCTGAAATGAAACAGAGGAGTGGATAGGATGTGGGGTAGAGGGACTGGGAGGAGAGGTAGAAGGGGAAACTATGATCTGAATGCATAATAAATTAATTTAAAAAATAAAAAAAAGATCCATTCTAAGACAATATATTCCCTCTGCATTAAAATTCCTGTAGGGGATTACTTGGAGGGTAATACGATCAGAATGCAGTTAACATTTGGATCCACATGATCCACATGTGCCTCCTATAATTTCTCTTTAATCAAATAGATTCTCTCTCTGCTTTGACTGGAACTATTAAAAATGAGCCAGGCAGTGTTTAAACAAATACAGTTTCCGTGTAATTATTTTGGGTGTAAAGCTAGCCGTGCGGGAGCTGGGCGGGACAAAAAGCAGCCCTGCTCACCTCCTCACTACAATTCCTAACTAAGAATAAGCCTCTGTGTGTGATTTATTTGGGAGCTGGGTGGTAAACTCCCCAAAAACCAACAGAGTAAAACATCACACAACATAATCTCACAAAATATATTCCATCTGATCGAGGAAGAAAAGGTATTACTTACATTTTTCCTTATTACCATTGGTATTGTGCAAAAAGTCTCCATCAGAACGAGTTGTAGGGAAGTCATCTTCATCATCTTCTACCACTAAAAAATATTTAAAAATATTACAGTGAAAATTGGTTTATTCTGATCTTCAAATGAGCAAAAGCTCTTACTCATTTTTTGTGTTTTCACTGGCTATGAAGACATGCTTAATAAATATGTTGTGGAATGATATTAAATATATTACTTTAAAAATGTATTGTCATCTGTGGAATAGATGGTTATTGAGCTATTACCCTTTATAGTCTTTGTAGTTTGAAAGAAAATGGCCCCCAAAAGGGAGTGACACTATCAGGAGGTGTGGCCTTGTGGAATAGGTGTGGTCTTGTTGGAGGAACTATGCCACTGTCGAGCTAGACTTGGAGGTCTCATATATGCTCAAGATACCAAGATACCAGCCACTATCTCAGACCACTTCTGATTCCCTGCCAAGGACTCAGCTCCTTTTCCAGAACCATGTCTCCTGCACATCGTATGTCCTGCCATGATAACAATGGACTCAACCTCTGGCACTGTAAGCTGCTACCTCATTAAATGCTTTCCTTTCCTAGAGTTGCTGTCGTCATGGTGTCCCTAAACAGCAGTAGATGCCCTAACTAAGGGCTCTTTCTACCTTTAATATGGTCAATTTTATGACACTTTAATTTTTCTAGAAGGGTCTAGCAAGACAAAAGCACTTGCCACCATGCCTGACAGAGTTCAACCCTAAGAACCAATATGGTAGAAGTCAATAATCAACTCCCCCGAGCTGTTCTCTAATTTCAACATAGGGACTGCATGGCGCATGCAAGGCCACATACCTATCTACACATATACAGATATAAACAAAATAAAAATTTGAAGAGGCATAGAAGAACTGACAGCTGTAAAGTGAGCGATACCTTTTTTATCTTCTGGAAATTCTCCAATCTGCTATTTTTGTATATATAGGAAAATAATACTTGTAGATGTGATGTCAATTTTCATTTATTTCAATGTGGATGTGCTCCTGGATATCCCTTTTAATTTTTCCAATTCCAAACAATTAAAACTTGAAAACAACATATGATTCTTCTTTTTATGATCTGCCTGCTTCTGGCCCCTGTCCCATCTCCGAGTGCAAAGATTAAAGGTGTGTACCACCATGACTGGCTCCTTTTTTTTTTAATGTACATTATTCCCTTTTCTTCTGCCCAGTATGTTCTGATTTTGTTATATGCATTCTGTTTATAAAACTTATTTTTGGAACCTCAGCTCTCAACTACTTTGCCTTTCATCAAGCCTTTTTTTATCTAATTAATAAAAAATAATATTTACATCCTGACCACTGCTTCCCCTTTCCCTCTTCTTCCAGCCCTCCCTCTCCCTCCTCTATCTCCCCTTTCATCAAGCTTTTTAATGGCCCCTTAGTTTTGAGACAGGATCAACAGTGGACCTATGATCCCCCTACTCTATCCTTTGTTATGACCTCTTTGTTTTACATTTTTAATATGAATACTTGACAAGATGCAACAAGCTGAAAGTTCTTGACCCCCCATGTATCCTAAAAATATTAAAAAATTATCTACACATTATATGTATAAAGTATAAATATAACATAAATTTTCTGCTCAGTCTAGGGTTCTCTTCCAAAGACATCTCATTATGTCTATAGAACATATATTTTACAATTTAAAATAAGCCCCAAATACTTCTGATATCAAGCATTTTAGTATGTGTGTGTGTATGTGAGCAAGCACACACATGTGCACATGTGCATGCTAGTATGCATGTAAAGACCAGACAATATCAATGCCAGATGTCTTTTACTATTGATTTCTCCCTTTTCTTTTCAGACAGGGTTTCTCGGTGAACCACACACTCACTCAGATTAGCTGGACTGGCTAGTCACTGCGTTAAACAGATCCATCTGTCTCTGCCCTCTATGGATTAGGGACACACACACAACACACACCTACCTCTGTGTGTACCTGAATCTGTCTGGCTTGGCTATTTCACATGGTTGTTGAGCCAAAATAAATAAATAAATACAAATAAATAGCCCTCCCCAATCTAGAGGCTTTAAACCCATTCATTCTCTAAGTAAAAATAGTGGCAATAGCTTAATTAACCTTTATCCCTTTGAAGTTCATCCTTGGAGACAGCATCAGCACAGACATCAAAGTACTTCTGGAGAGTATCAACTTGTCTACATAAGATATCTCTAAAGGTTTCCATTTCAGCCAATTTTTCACGTAAACTGTGTCCTTTCTGTAAAACACAAAGGAGAAGGAAGGTGTATGAATCACGTAACATGAACCTGAACTGTTGGCTCTATGATACTTAAGTCACCTTTTAGGCTGGTATGCTATCATTGAGGGAATAGAATAATTAGAGCTGTGAGTTCCAAAGTAATATTCCTAGGTACAGGCTTGAAGAGGACTTAACTAGCTGTCTGACCCTGACAAACCCATAGAAGAGGACTTAACTAGCTGTCTGACCCTGACAAACCCATAGAAGTCGTCAATACTGATAATCTCTTCACATAACATAACATTTTCCTATTAAACACTGAAGAAACACAGACTTTGAAATGGGCAAATGCATTATTACACAGTTTAGTAGCATTGATGAGTGTTGTCAAGGGAATCCCGAAGGGAAGATATCAGACTGAACAAGTTATTCCGTTTCATTGCATATGAGTTGTTTTACAAGTCTTTTGATAGAAAATCAAATAGTGTGATGTGATAAAGGAACCCACTGCCAAGCCTGACAACTGGAGTTTAACTCCTAGGACTCACGTTGTGAAAGGACAAAATCAACCCTACTAACTGTCCTCTGAGTTCCATTTGCCTGTTGCTGTACACACACACAAATAATAACCTAAGTTGTGCCACAATATCCAATACTAAACTCACATGACATTGCCTTAAAGCACCATAATCACAAACCTTGAATGATGACGTGGATGTCGCAGAATAACCACTTGCTCCAGACACCAGTGACACCATTGAGCCATGTCTACGCAAGCTGGACTCAGATCCATATCCTGATTCAGTCTAAAAAAGAAAGTAAAGGCTACATGAAAAAAAATAAATAAAAATATTTAAGAGGATGCAAAAAATCAGTAAGGTTATTATAACAATTACCAAAATTTGGATTTACATAAAAAATAGCCAATCCATTGATGAAAGCAATACCTTTCACTTCTCCACTGATATTTTAATTTAGAATGTTACATGTTACACTAGCAGGCTAACAAGTTGTTTAATAATATGCTCTAATGTCAAATTCATAAGGAAAGAGAAGAGTTGTAAGCAGCAAATGGAGAAGGGTTTCAATGAGGAAAATGAAAAAGGTATGGAGCTGGTTGAGAAACAGTATTAATTTACTTTTGTTCTTTAGAGGCAAGTCATTGACCCTAACACATTAAATATACTGCTCCAGTGAAACTTTTCCTATGATCCCAATTTGTATCTATTTTATTTTTAAAAAGATTTTGTATTTATTTTTAAGTGTGTGTGTCTGTGTATGTGCATGCATGTGACTACCTATTTGGGTATGTGCACATGAGCTCAGGTACCCACGAAGGCCAGAGGCTTCTAATCCCCTGGATTGGTGGTTGTGCGCTGCCTCTCAAGGGTGCTAGAAACTGAACTTAGGTCCTCTGGAAGTACAGTATGTGTTCTTATCTGCTGAGCAATCTCTCCAGTCCTATCTCAGTATTTTCAACCATACTTATTACAATATAATTATAGGTTTAGCGTCGAATTATAATAGCTTATGTTTAAAAATTGCTACTTGATTTGGATCTTTCTGAAAGCCGACTGTAAATGTTTTTTTTTTTTTCAGTTGCCTTGACATTTCAACTTTGCTAGTCCATTATGTCATTGAGGGTAAATGTGACTCCTGGGTGTTTGTGTATAGTGCCAGTACTGCCATAAGATTTTAATGAGCTGGATAGCTTTCAGAAGATCCATTTTTATATTCTATTCTCAACCAAATGCACTACTAGTAATATTGTCAAAGTGTCAGCTATTTGAAAATTTTCCAAGTTCCTGAAACCAAAGATTTTGGATCCAAATACAGCGAATCATGTCTGGAAAGTTGGCTCAGTGGTTAATAGTACTTGTTGCTTTTGCAGAGGACCCAAGTTGACACTTAGCATCCACATGGTGGTTTACAACACTCTGTAACTTCAGTCTTAGGGGATTCAATACCTTCTGACTTCTATGAGCACCAGGCACACATGTGGTACACATACTTATATGAAGATAAAATACTCATACTCAATAAAACAGAATAAATAAAGCTACTAATGAAACAAATTAAAGTAAATCAATGCTTTTGTTGAAAAATTCAGGCATCTGTACCATATCATTTGCTGGAACATCACATTGTACCTATTATGGTTTTAAGCAAGTATATTTGCTTTTAATTTACAGTTTTAAACAAGTATATTTAATAGCTGCTGCAGGATGGTCTTTCTGTGTGCTGTGAACATGTATTGTCTTCCACTGGTTGATAAATAAAGCTGCTTTGACCTATGGCAAGGCAGGAAAGAGCAGGTGGAAAATCCAAGCAGGAGAAGAAAGGCAGAGTCTGGGAGACACCAGGCAGCCATCAAGGAAGCAAGACATGCAGAAAATGAGGTAATGCCACAGCCATGTGTGAATACTAAGATTAATAGAAATGGGATAACTTAAATGTAAGAGTTAGCTAGTTATAAGCCGGAGACATCAGTCAAACAATTATAATTAATATTAAGCCTGAGTGGTTGTTCGGGAACTAGCTGGAGGGAGAGAAACCTCCATTTACAAATGGCGTCCAACATGGGGTATGGATCTGGATCCACATAAGACCCGAGAAAAGTTTTAAAGGGTTTGAACACAGAGAAATGGAGCCACACTGAGCTTCCAAGTCTCACAGTCCCATGCCAGCAGTAGTGCAGAGATGTATCTCCCAACAGCTGCCTGCAAGATGGAGCCAGCTGTCAGCTGCCATGAGCTAAGCAGCAGGACAGGTTTCTGCAGTCTCACACAGGCCTTGGTACAAAGAGGTTAATCAGCTGTGTACTGTGTGGTGGATTTAGCTTTTGCTCATACAGAAAAAAAAAAAAAAAAAAAAAAAA
>NC_022021.1:3838497-3867404 GCF_000317375.1 Microtus ochrogaster
AAAAAAAAAAAAAAGACACAGGGGATTGAAAGAGACTGACAAAAATACCAACATAAATAAAAAAAAAATGCCTTAACTTTACAATAGAAGTCAAAAATATATTTACAAAATTGAACATAAAAGATGCATGGCTTTAGGGAAGTGGTTTTGCTTTTGTTTCCACAGGAAACAAGAGGCTATGGATTCATTCCAGGTTAAGATGGGCAAACTTAGATCAAGGAAGACCTTCTTAAACTTGACAGGCGATATCTATCAACAAAGGTTACCACTGGTCCTCCTAAGACTTGGCCATTATCTCAAAATTTTATCAGAGGTCCTAAAGATACTTTGTTCACAGACAGCAGGGAGCAGTTTGGAGAAAACAACATCCACATTCCCAAAAGTTGGGGGGTATGGATGGCCTTTGGTTATTTGGTGGGTTATGGATGTTTGTTATATTTACGGCAAACTGGAATATAGAATAAAAAGACAACTATTAATCTTAGATATTTTGTACTAGAATGGATTTTGGTATAATGATACAAGTTTAAAGTTAATTTTGTTACACTGTATATATGTTTCTATTCTTTTTAAAGGCTTTTTTTGCATTTTGATACAAATATAAAGTTAATATCCTTATACTGTATTATCTGTTTCTATTTTTGCTTAAGATATTATTTATACAGCTTGCTTAATTATGCAATATGAAGTTTTAGTCCTTAAAAGCTATTCAAGATAATAAATACAGGCAGGCCAATAATCACCCATATCTATTAAACTTATTTTCATGTTAGCTAGGCTTTCGAGGTAATACAGAGGTATTATTTTAGATAGATAGGCAATCTTCAAACATTTCAAAGACCTACAAAATATGATATTTAAAATGTTTTAATAACGTAAGACTTTTTTTTCAACATGAGATGTGTCTGTTCCTGGCTGCACCAATTAATTCAAAGAGGATGATGGGCACTAAAGAAACTTGTTATGGAGTTTGCTTTCAATGTGTCAAGGTTAGCCATTTGGGCAAGAAATTGTCCTTGTCTGGACTACTTGACAAAACGCTGTATAAACTGGACATATAGGACCCACCAAAAAATGACCACTAAACACTGCCAAAATAAGGCAGGATGGTCTTTCAAGGTTCCTGCTTCACAGAAGAAACTACCAGACATTTTACAGAACATAGAGGAAAGCAAGTGATAAACTTTGCCAAAATAGGCGGGACAGTCCTTGAAATTTCTTGATTCACTGAAAAGTATGCCAGATACTCTAGGCCTATAGGCTGAAGACCAAGGCCCTGACATTACAGAATAACATTGGGTGACTGCCCAGGAAGCAGCTGTTTCTGTCATTTCTAGAGTTCTGGAAGTTGCTTGCACTTCCAAATTACTCAGGTAATTGGGTCTTTGATGGAGTTGAAGACTAGATAGTTATAATTATAGTTTTCCTTAATTATGGCCAAAGATAAATTAGATATGAAACTTCATGCTAAGATTGGACAGATGATAAAGCATTTTCTTTAATTTTGCCAAATACAAATAGACTAAATACTGTATCTATAATTCTTGCTTGATAACTATTTTGTTATATGTAATTTAATTATGTTAAAGTTAAAACCTTCCTTTTTGATTAGACAGAAAAGGGGAGATTCTATGGGATGGTCTTCTGTACGCTGTGAATATGCATTGATTTTAATGGTTGATAAATAAATTTGGTCTATGGCAGGGCAGATTATAGCTAGGACGGAAAGCCAAACTGAATACAGAGAAAAAGAAGGCCAAGTTGAGAGATGTAGCAAGCCGCCAGAGTGGCAAGACATGCTAGAGAACAGAAGCCATGTGGTGATACACAGATTATTGGAAATGGATTAATTTATATGTAAGAGCTAGCCAGTCATAAGCTTGAGCCATTGGCCAAGAAATTATAATTAATATTAAGCCTTTGTATGATTATTTTATAAGCAGATGCAGGACCAGGTGGGACACAGAAAAAGTTCTGACTACAAACAGCTGTACTTTGTTTGAATGAAGGAAAATCATATAGGTTTTTCAAACAATACTTAGAGATAAGTACTAAAAGCAAAGGAACAATAGCTATATTATGTATCATTTTAATCTCAGTCACTAAATTTGTTTATCTTCACTTTCCTTCCCTAGCTCCTCTACCTTCCCTTTCCTTCCTTTCAACTGAGGGCCTTATATGTATTTCATAAAACAGCAACACATACACGCACACAGAGCAAAATTCTGATAAGAGGGGAATGTCAGGGTACAGTATAAGTAATGATTACAAAAAGGTAGAAGAAAATTCTAGGGGTGTCTATTTATCAAAATGCAAACTCTGAGTAAATTAAAATCAGTGTAATTTGAGAATACAAATGTACTCAGAAGCCTTTATGCTGATTTCAGTATCACAGAAGCACACCACACCAAAAGGGGTATGTAATTTCAGTAATCCTATAGTTCAGAGTAAAGCTTCTTATCTTATGAGGTCCACTGCAAGCCCTACAGCAAAGGTTTTCTGGAGGCATTTTCATTTAAAGTGGTTTGAGTTTTTTCTTCTCTTTTTACAAGAATGTTAACTTGTAAGATTAGTATTTCTACATTTTAATAGTGTAGGTTTAGTAATTGTCAAGGACTGGAATTAGAAATAGGAAAAATTTCTCTGTAACAGCCAAAAAAAAGGACTTTCAAAAATTAAATACAATATAATTCTCTACAATTTACAGTTCAATTTAAAGATAAAAAACAAATTATAGACACTTTACTTTAAAATATTCAAAATTCAACAACTGATTTACTTGCTCACACCCAGAAGGTACAGAGTAAGTCAATGTTAGTGATGCTTTAGAAAACCTTGCAACAAATAAAAACAAGAAAAGCTTTATTAATTGTTTCAAACACTTCAGCTTTTTATATTCTCTCTCCCAGTTCTAATTTTTAAAAAGACGAAATCATTTTATTACAAAGACATCATAAAATAGATCCCATTACAATTTTGGCACATAGATGCTGAGTCATGGATAATGAATGAATGCTCACTATGAATAGAGTATCTGCTTTAGTTCTCATAGTTTCCATTAAATAAATTCCATGATAAATTATGGAAATTAGTCCAAGAAAAAAGAAAATCCAGTAACCAAAGAAATCTCAATTTTATTGTTACTCAATGTAAATAACAAAGATTCATTGCTCTAGATCTGTAACTGCAATAGTTTTCACAAAAATGAGAGCTACAGATATCAAGAACAGTTGCATATTAAAATAGCCAGATTGCCACTTTAATACATGAATAGTGCTCAATTAGTTCTGTATTTCTTTCAAATCAACCATCAAAGAGGTTAGTATGAAAAGAAAAACTTTGTCAGAGAGCCCAATAATAATAATCCTAAAGGAACAATAGTTATTTTGAGGACAGAGTATACTAAGGCAGATGGAAATGGGGAAAATCATAATCACAGCACAGCGTTATGTTCATCAGTGTAGTTTAGGGCTCGCCCTTAAAAGGAACGCTGGTCTTCTTCTTAATCTCACTCATTCTCCCCTATGAAAGAACCTCAACTTAAAATCTTTAGCCACCTAATCATGAATATTTTGAAAACACCAATTTCTACCTAAGACTGCCAACCCGGAATTCAAATAGTTACCAAAGGAAAGCCTTTCCTTTTCTAAATATTTACTTTAATATTCCCCACCCCTTTCCCTGTTCTGCTACAACAAAAACCTCTTGTTTCTTAAGTCTGCGGAGTTTATAAGGAGTATTCCTTTACACAGATGTAAAATGTCATTTGGCCAAGGACACATATTAGAAATGTGTCCTTTCCGTTTCCTTACAAAAAGCAAACGGAAAAACCAAGACAATAATACACCCCCGCCCCCCACAACCAAATCATAGAAAATAAAGCAGGCTCCCTGTCTAGTAGAGGGAGTCATTAGCACTTTTCAATGCTATGCTTGGAAAGCTGATAAAGGTTACTATTGGTCAAAGCACAATAGTAACCTTTAGACTAATTCCTTTATCCTACGTGCTTGGGATGTTTATACTTCAGAATATTATAACTTAAATCATATAGCTATGAATTGAATAAAATAGTAGAAATGCCTATAAACTTAATTACCCTTAAGGTTTGATAGCTTAATTAAAAGGAAGATTAATTTAAATATTATCATTTTGCATCATTAACCCATCTAAACCCTAAAAGACATGGCTACACTAAATATCAGATTTAGAAATTTAAAACACTTTCTTTAAAAAAACTATTTTTTTCCCTACTAATGATCTTTGGCAAGCAACACAGAAAAGAAACTGAGGCAAAATTAATTTCCATATGGTGTCAAAAATTACTGAGTAATTACTTTAATTATGGGGAAGGAGAAAATACAAGAAGAGTAACATCAAAATACAGATCTTTTCTGAAATTGAAATTCTAAAGCCCAATCAATTAAATTGCAAACTGCTGTAAACATCAGTCTACCACCTATATTATAAGAAAGCAAACCCTATGAGAAACAAGTTGCTATATCTTAAGAGAACAATGGAAATTTGAGTGGCAAGACAGATATTTCAGTTGTCAACAACCACCTGTAACTCCAGCTCCAGGGACCATGACATACCCCACCTTCACATAATTAAAAAAAAATTTAAAAAATCTTTTTTAAAAGTATGTTTTAATACTTTATTCCAGAAAGCTACACTTAAAATCATAAACAGTAAAGGCTAAGAGCTAGGGTTTCTTTATACTGGCATTATGAGTGCTGTACATGTATCTTATTTAACTCTTTTGCATGAGATAGCAATATATTGTAATACTCATTTTATGATAGTGTTATGTACTATGTTCAAGTCACAATACTACGAAGAAAAGGAGCTGGATTCAACACGTCCTCCATGTACTCGCGCTCACAGCAGGTACTGTGCTCCAGACTCTCAGAGAAGGGCAGGTGTTGGAAGTTCTGGTGGTGGGTAGCAACTGACAAAGGATCAGCTCAACAGTTGAAGCAGGGGCAAGAAAAAGACAGGAAATAAAAGATGAGGGGGCAAAGAAGAAAAAAAAAAGGGGGAAAGACAGGAGTTGACAAAAGATTGTAATGAGTGAAAGAAGAGAAGCTACAGGCCTGACTGACTCTCAGACTGCTGCAAAAACTCTGGATCCTGAAATCCAAGGCCTGCATGGGAACAATATAACACAGGTTGAGAGTTCCAATATGGATGGCATAACTAATAAGAGGGAGGGTGGCTCTTGCTGCTGCTTATTCCTACTTACTGTCAAAACCTGCTACTGTCAGATGATGAGGTAAACAAAAGCTGCTAGAAACCAGCATTGGAAGTGTTTCTTGCCCACCCACAATTTCTATGTACACAGAACAAAAGAACCCTAAGCCAGCGAGTGGACTGGGGACAGTTTAAATAGATGCCACAGCTTTCTAACTGCTTTGGTTTTTGTCCTCCTAGAATTTCTTCCCTGTATGCTCAGGTTAAAGAACAGTAATCTACTTCTTTAACTTCTTACTTTAAATATAGTTGATCTCACTATTTCCTATAGGATCTTTAGCACAGTATGTATAGGGTCTTGTTAACAGCAGATACACAATTACATAGAACTTTTAACCTCTTTTCATTTACTATCCCTTCTTTTAAATAATGTATATCAGTAATGCAATAAAGAAGGTTTTTGTTCTAGCATGTATTTGTGGGTTTATTTCCTATTTTGAAATATGAATCAAGGTGAACATTTTTAAGTGCGGCATTTAGTATTACCAAGTATATCCACACTGTGACACAAACAATCTCTAGACATTTCATCTTGTGAAACTGGAATTCTCTATCTGTTAAACAGTAAATTACCATTTCCCCCTCCTTCCAACTGTGGCAACCACTATTCCTGTTCTAGGACTGCCTGCACACACAGTGGCCTTTAAGGTTATTCTTTAAAATCACCAATCAAGTCTTTGTCCATTTCTGAACTGTCTTTGAAGTTGTGGTTAGGTTTTAGAAATTCTCTGTATAATCTGGCCAGGTAGTGGCAGCCACGCCTTCAATCCCAGCACATGGTTATTAGTGATCACTCTTATGCAGATCTACAATAAAAAAAGAACAGGGCAAAAAAAGAAATACAAACGTAACTGTTTAAGAGGAAAAAGAGTCCAAGAGAATGCAATATTGAAGCCAAGCCTTGTGTTCAAGGATGTGATTAATTTAAAGAAAGGCCTGATGCTAAATGGGATAAAAGGAGTGGTGTTCTCAGAAAAAACACCTCCCAGCTAATCCTGCAATTTGGGAAAATAGGAGGCTTTAGGAATTATCTGTTTTTAAAGAGCAACAACAAAGGAAACTTTATGCAAATGTAATTCAAAGAGGGGGGTCAGATTATACCCCAAGCAAGCAAGAACTTCAATGAAGCAAGAGCTTCAGCCATATGGTTCGGGCTTTAGTCATTGAAGGAACAAGAGTAAGGGGTTGTGGAATCTCCCTCAGAGGTTAAAGAAAACTGCTAGGCCAAGTGAATGGCAGGGGAATCTCTGCCTGGAGGCCCAAAGAAGCCATGGTGAGAATCTTGGAAGGTGAAGCATGAATTGCCTTGGAGACCAAGATGTTGGGAGATGGCCAGAGCAGTAGGATACTTGCCAGGCAGAGCTGCAGACAGGGCGTGGAACCAGCCCAAGGGAGGTATTCTGTAGTCAACACAGCTGAAAGGAGTGTGAGACCTGAAGAGTTACTACCTAGTAAACCCTTAGTATAAGACAAAGTTACAGGATTTGGAGTTTGTCCTGCTGGGTTTCCATCTTGCCTTCACCCAGTATTTCCTACCAACAGTCCCTCACTTTTAGTATAGAAATGCATTTTCTGTGCCACTGTGTGTTAGAAGTATGTAATTTGCCTTTTGACTTTAAAGGTGTTATAGTTAAGAGATTGGCTTGAGTCTCAGAATAGATTTTGGACTTAAACAGTGTTGAGACTGTGAAGGACTATGGAGACTCTTGAAGTTGGACTGAATGCATTTTGCATTATGATAATCACAAGCTTAAGGGGCAAGGAAGTAGGATGTGGCAGTTTGAATGAGAATGGCCCTCACAGGCTCATAGATTTGACTACTGGGTTCCTAGGTGGCAGAAGTGCTTTAGGAAGGATTAGGATGTGTGCCACTAGTGTTTTTGAGGTTTTCTAAACACATGCTAGGCCCAGTCTTTCTGCCTTCTGCCTGTGCATCAGGATGTAACCTCTCAGCTATTGCTCCAGCACCATGCCTGCCTGTCTAGATATGCTTTCTGTCATGATGTTCATGGGCTTTCTGAAATTGTACAGCAAGCCCTCAATTAAAGACTTCCATTTATAAGTTGCCTTGCTCATGGTGTCTCTTCACAGCAATACAACAGTAACTAAGATAGGAATGTTTTATCCTATCTTCTTTTGGCATATACCAACAAAACACATGTCATATTTTCTATAATTCTCAAAAATACAATTCTTAGAAATATAAGGCTGTTATAAACACTCGCCTTTCTATATCAAGAAAGACACTGTGATGCAGAGAACACCACCAGACCAGTAGTTCTATTCTACTACTTCTTAAGAGTCATCACTCTAGCATTCCTTTCACTTCTTTTGACAGTCTTCACTGTTCAAGTTTTAACTATTTCTGCTAAATCCTAAATATTATTTTGGATGCTACTGTGAATTTAATTTTTGTTATTTCCTTTTCAGATTGTCACTGTTACTGTATAGAGATGTTAAAGGTTCTATAACATTCCCAAATAGCACCACTGACAGGAGACCAACTGCTCAAATACATAAGCCTATGGGGGACGTTTTTCATTTCAACCACCACATTTCAAGCTAGAGAGATAGCTCAGCAGTTAGAAGCAGTGGCTGCTCTTCCAGAGAACCTAGGTTCAATTTGCACCACCCAACATGGTGGCTAACAACTATGTGTAATTCCGGTCCCAGAGGATTCCATGCCCTTTTCTAGCCTCATAGGCACCAGGCATGCATATAGTGAATAGACATACATGCAAACAAAATGTCCATATTCATAAAACAAATAAATAAAAATCAAAAACACAACTGCCATATAAAAACAATACATGATCACATTGAACTGAAAAAAAATGCATTTAATGAAATTTTAAATGTCCCTACAATATCTCAGTTTTAACACTGTTTCAAAGTCCAAAATGTCTTTTGAAACTTAAGGCAAATTCTTAACTGTAAACCCCTGTAAAATCAAAATGCATGTGGCAAAATTCCAATATGCAATGGCATATAATATATTTTCCTGTTCCTAAAGGAAGGAAACACTGATCAAAGCAAGACCAAAACCCACCAGGGCAAAAACAACAAATTATGTAGTTCTATGCCCATGTCTGGGACTTTAAAGGGCTTAAATGAATCTGCCCCTCCAGCTTTGCTGAATGCGAGACACAGCTCTCTCGGGCTCATTACACTCCCCGTAGGAAGCAGGAGATGATGTCTCATAGTTCTGGCATCTCCAACATCTGCAGGCTCCTCCTCAAGCCAGACTTCACTCTTTTTTTCATCTGAGTGCTTCATACATGAACACCACACCTTTATCACTCCCACACCTTCCTCCCACAACTCCAACTTCTCTCATGTTCCTTCCCTCCCAAGTTGATTTCTTACTTAATTATGATTGCTATTTACACAACACAGACACACAAATTCACATGTATGTATGACTTACTGCACGCAATTATCTTTGCTTATATATTCATGTGTCCACCCATGGTTGACCACTTGGGGCTGGACAACCTATTTGGAGCTTGTCCCTGAAGGAAACTCACTTATTCTTTTCTCAGAGGCAATGACCACCTGTCATTCTTCTTCAAGGGATGAGATCATGTGAAATTTCTTGTTTGCATTGCATGTCAACTGGTGATGGTGTTACTCTGATCTTTTCAGGAAGCCATCTTGTTGAGACTCATGGGTGCATTTTCTATGTCATGTTTAGAAGATACTTTTGAACAGTAGACAGCCTGGACTTCTGGTTCTTATAATCTTTCTATCCACTCCTCTAAGATTTTCACTGAGCCTTAGGTGTAGGAGTTCATTTATTATCAATATTGTGACTGGTTGTAGATCTCTGTAACAGTATCTATGTGGTGCAAAAAGAAGCTTCTTTGATGAGGGGTGAGAGCTGTGTTTATTCTGCATGTATAAGTATTTAGAAATTATATTATATTCAGATCCTAGTAGTAGGCTCTCCTCTAAGATCTATGACCTCTCTAGTAGCTGTCTAGTTTTATAGCATCCAGCAAAATTCCTTCCTACTGAGCAGGCTTGAAGCCCTATTAGACAGTTGTTGGTTATCCCCAGGATAATACTGACTCTATTGCACTACTGTGGATATCTTGCTTGACCAGTCATCATTGTGGTTCACAGGCTTTCTAGCTGGGTAGGACTACCAATGGCTCCTCTCCTTTGAAAACTTCCACAGCACCTTTTCAAACTGTGAGAGTTTTAAGGAAGAAGAAGGCTTCCAGGCCACTTCCAGCCCGATTCTTCTAAGTCCTACGTCTGAAGTGTGCCAGGCTTTGCTTTCACAGCTCCACCTAATGAGCTTTTAGAGACTGATTAGTGACTCCGGTATGGTCACATTTTGCCTGGCCTCAGCATCTCTGAAACCTAGAAGGTAGAATCCACAAACCCTCATTCTGTTTTTCACACTTCCAAAGTCAGTACACTGTCAAGTTTGGCTGCCAGCTTGAAATGGATTTTCACCCTCTTCAACCACAGCTTTCTTACCTTGAACCAACTGCTTTTATATGATTTCTTTTTTCACAAGCTGGAAGTTTAGCTGGGTGAGATCTTGCCAAGAGGGCACCCTTTCTTATTCCAGCGGAGAGCAAGAAACCCCTCTTTAATGGTGCCAATCTCAACAATTACAGCCTCAAAGCAAGTGCTTAACTGTAACATTAAGCTTCCTAGTGCTCCTTTTTTTCAAACTGTACATTTTGTATTTCTTAATGTCCCACTCATTCATTTTCATTGTATTTCACTGCTTAAGAACTGTAAGTAATAACCATGCCACAGACCTGATATTATGCTATCTTGAAATTAACTTGCCCAAAGAATTTGGTCCATTACTGTTTAATTTAGCTTCAGGGAAGGTCTTAGCACACATCCGCAGAAGGCAGACAGAATTTCACATGCAAGTCCTCTAGTTCAGTTTCTAATATAGTACTTGCTTCTCTCGGAAATATCATGATCCAGGCCTCTAACTTCTGAATTCCTCTCTGTATTACTGTCTTCCAGGCACCTAACAGAATGGTAACAATAAGCTCTAAGCTCTGCTTATAATACTTAACAGCAGGTTTTAGTCCACAGTTCCAAACTCATCCACATGCCTTCAACAAGCTATTCACAGAAACAAACTATTCCTGAGAACAACTTCCATATTGGTTGCTTTATGTTATTGTAATGAAAAACTGTAACGTAAAGCAAATTGTAGAGAGAGTCTGAGGAAAGAAGGTCACTGAGAGAGTCTCTTTACAAACACCTGCAGAAAGCTGAGTGTAATTAATCTGGATAAGTTGACTGTCTGAAACCAACTAAAAAACCCAAGCAGCTGGGCATGCCTAAAATGAGGGCTTTTTTTTTTTGCTTGTTTTTTATTTTTTTAATTGGATTATTTGAAGTCTACTAAACCTAACCTAAATTTGGGCTACACCTTCTGGTGGCAGCCCTCATATAAAAAGACACCAAAGAAGGAAGTTTTTGCCTTTTGCCAGTTGCTCTCACCGTACCTGGCAAGTTCATCTATGTTATTACATTACTTCACTGGTGTTAGAACCTACTTCTTCAGGATGCTAAAGACCAGCAGCATTCTAGGAGTCCTCCGGGACTCTAGCACCAGCCCTGGACTTGGACTGTTAAGACATTCAGGACCTTTCTGGTGGGAGACAGTCATTGTTAGACTACCTGAACCATTCATTTCCATAACCTGCAAGCCACTCTAATAAATCTACTTTTTATGTGTTTATCCTGAGTGTGTGTGTGTGTGTGTGTGTGTGTGTGTGTGTGTGAGAGAGAGAGAGAGAGAGAGAGAGAGAGAGAGAGAGAGAGAGAGAGAACCTGGTGTGCAAACACCTGAGCCTATGGGGTCATAGTTCATTCTAATTAACACATGCTTATATCAATTTGTTCATTTTTTTCTAGGCTACCAATCTGTTGGCATATTATTTTTTTGTAGTATTCTACTACAAGACTTTTTGTAAATTAGTAGTGTTCTCCTTTACACTCTGTTCTTATTCTCCTTTTATCTTTTAATATACCTGGCTAAAGGTCTATCAATTTTGACTCTTTCCTAAGAGAAAACTCTTAGATTCAATGATTGTTGTGGTTCCCGACTCATCATCATTTTGTTGTTGTCGCCCTGAATTCTGCTGGCTTTGTGTTCAGTTTGTTTCCCCATGTTGTAAAATTATATGTTCCTTTATAATCTTTTGCTTTTAATTTATAGGTATACACTAATTTTGGTATGCTGTGGTTTCACTTGTTTGGTCTTTAAGTAGTTTCTCATTTTCCTTGGCATTTATTCTTCTGAGTGTTACGTTGTTTAATTTTCTTTTTCTGTTATGAACTTCAATGCCTATCCAGCTGTGGTTAGATGGGTAGGATATTTTGTATGACAGCTTTTTAATTTATCAGGACATAGAATTATCACACATGAGCTGTTCAGAAAGTTCTGGATGCACCCGAAAAGCACATATACTATTTATTAGCTCTAACTGGTCTTTTTTTACTATGCCTACTTGGTCTAGCCACTACTGAAAAGTGGGGTATTTTCAATCATTAGTATAGAAATCTGTTTTCCCCCTTCAATTATTAGTTTTGTAGCATTCATTTTGAAGTTCTACTAAAAGGCATGCAATTATTATATCTTCTTGTTGTATAGTAAACCTTTTAATAACATACACCATCCTCTTTTGTTTCCTGTGACCTGTTCTGTCATAAAGTTTATTTTATATAAATTTAGCCACTTACATTAGTTATTATTTCCACTCCTCTTCCCAGTATTTCATGGTTTGCGTTTGAACCTAAAGTGAGTGCATTGCAAACAACAAGTAGTTAAAACATAGGGTTTTTTTCATTCTGTCAATCTTTATCTTTTCACTGGAGAGTTTTATTTAAAATAAAAACTGATAAGAAAGCATTCTATTTGTTTTTTATGTGTTTTCTTGCCCCCTTTTGATTCCATGTTTCAAGCATTACTATGTTCTTCTGTTTGGTTGATTTGGGGCAATGTTTTGAGTTTATTTTTTAATTTCCTTTTATGTATCCCCCTCTTTTTTCTTTAACGTGCTAAGGATCAATCATAGAACTGCTAGACAAGCATTTTATTGAGCTCAGCCCTCTATTTGTACATTTCTTATAGCTATTTTCTTTGCGGTTATGAAACTGCAGTGAACACCCTGAAGTTACAAAAATCCAATCAGAACGCACATCAGCTTGATTACCTTTCCCAGAAAACAGAGTGACATCATAAACCGCGGCGTTGTGATGACTGTCTTGGTTGTCATCTGACTGCATTTGGATCAACTAAAACTCAAGCCTGGCCACTCCTGTGAAGGATTTTCTTGATCAGGTTGTTGCAGGAAGACTGCCCCTAAATATGGGCAGTACTCTCTGGTGGCAGCTCAGATGAAAGGACATGGAAGAAGGAAGCTGCTTTTGGCCTGCTTGCCCTCACCTTCTGGCAAATTTATCTATCCTGTTGTCACTGCAGCATTACTTCACCGATTATTAAAAGAAACTTCTTCAGGATTCCAGAGTAGCCTGAAGAGCAGCAGCTCTGCAGGATCCTCCAGGGCTCCAGCGCCAGACTGGGGCTGCTGAGGCACAGCCTTGCACACTCTAACAACTATCAGATTCTCGTCCTCAAGTGTGAGCAATCATCTTGACATCTACAGACTGCATTCAGTAAGTCAATCTAATAAATCTCCTTTTTTATAGATGTATTCATTCTATAGCTATTTTATAGCTGTATTCATTCTATAGCTATTTTATAGATGTATTCATTCTATAGCTATTTTATAGATGTATTCATTCTATAGCTATTTTATAGATGTATTCATTCTATAGCTATTTTATAGATGTATTCATTTTATAGCTATTTTATAGATGTATTCATCCTGCTCTTTAGGGAAGCCTAACAGTCTCACAAAACTACTAGATCTTAAAACGAATAATACTGTTTGAATATGCAATAGTCTCTCTTATGTAGAAAAAAGGAGCAATTGCAAACTGTTGTTATAATGTGGCTACCTTTTATAATTGCCATGTATTTATCTTTACTAGATCTTTATTTCTTCATACTACTGTCTAATTTGTTTCCATTTTACAGGACCCCATATGCATTTCTTTAAGTATGTGTTAAATGTTAAGAAGTCAAGATTTTCTTTTTCTGAGAATATATTATTTTTTTCTCTCACTTTTGAGGGAAATATTTCCAAGTACAGAAACCATAAGCTGATAGGCATTTCTTTTAGTGATCTTTACAGATAGGCCTGCTGTATTCTGGCCTCCAAAGTGTGATGAGAAATCTGTTGACAATATCAAGAATTCTTTGTATATGATGAGTTCTTTTTCTCTTTGTGGCTTTCAAGATTCTCTTTGTCTTGGGAAGTTTGATTACGGCATGTCTTGGTATATATACATCTTTGCATTCACCCAAAAGTTCTCTGAAAGTTCTTAAATGTTTATTACATTTGTCTTACATCAACTTTAGAGTTTTCAGATGTTTTATTTATTTTTTGTTTCTTCATCCCTCCACAAAACTCACACTGTTATGTTGGTCTGCACGTTAGTGACCCTGAGTCCTGTATACTCTGCTCTGTTCATTTCTTTCAACCTTTTTCTCAGATACATTTCTACTGTCATACACTCAACTTCATGTTTGCAGTGACTTTTTCATTCATTGAATGTTTAAGCTATAAAATCTCTCTATGGTTCTTTTTAGATTTTCTATTGATAATTCTATTCTCTTAATATTTTTTGTTCCCTTAAAGCATCTTTAAGGCAGTTGTTTTTATGTTTTCTCTGCCAGGTTAACCTCCAGACTTTTTTCAGGGACACTTTCTGTTTTGTTTTTCCTTTGAAAGCATCACACTTTCCTGTTTCTTTATATGAATTACAATTACTTTTCTGTTGCAAACTAAATATTTAATGTAGCAATGTGGCACATCTGTCAACTGGACGCTCACCTTCAAACCTTTAACACTGTGTTATGGTGTTTATGTTACTGTCATAGGTCACCTCTGTGCCTGGAATAAAGCTGAGGAGTAAAGGTAAAGTCGTCTTAGGGCTTTCCTAAGCCTGTGTTATTTCTTGTCTAGGCAAGTCTCTTTCCTTTCCTTTTTTTTTTTTTTTTAACTTTTTATTGATCCTTTGTGGATTTCACATCATGCATCCCAATACCAGCAAGTCACTCTCTGTTTTATACTCAACAAGTTAAAAACTCTCCATTTTTAGTATTTGGTCACCAAAAGGGGAAAGAAAAGAAAAAAGTGAGGGAATGGAATTGAAAATCACTTCAAAGGGCTAGAAAGGTGGCTTCAGCAGTTAACAGTACTAGCTGCCCTTCCAGATGACCCAGGTTTAATTCTCAGCGATCACATGGTAGCTCACAACTGCTATAACTCCAGTTTCAGGGAACTGACACCCTCACATGGACATACAAGCAGGCAAAACACCAATGAACATAAAACTAATTTAAAAAAAAATCACTTCAAAAGAAAGAGGAAATATTTGCCATAAGTGGGGCTATGGATGTAAAAACCACTGCCCACTTCTTTATTTGAAGTTATAATAGAGAACAGCAATAACAAAATCACAGGACATATTCCCCATATCATAAGACAGGGTTCTTTGTGCTCAGCCTGGCTTCCACAAACTAGGCAGTGCACAGTTGACAGTTGTGGAGCTGAGAATGGGTAGCTACTATTGTTTCAGGGGCTGAAACTAGCCAAAATTAACAACAATCTGCCATTTATGCCTACCATGAATCCTACTAGAAGCTATAAGCCTTTCAAGGACTCCAGACATTCAAAATAGTTACTTTAGACAGATTTTGTAGTGTGATGTTTTTATAGGTGGAAAAAGGGATTTCTGCTCTTGGTATTAGCAAATTCTCTCCCATAAATAATGGATTGAAGGGAAAATGTACATTAAAAAGGAATGTTTTTAAATGAAGAGTAACTCTTTAGGTTTTAAGATGAGGTAGTTTTTTTTTTCTGTTTTCTTCTTGTAATTAAAACACCACACAGTCTGTAAACTACATGTAAAAGACAATTTTCAGGATGGATTTAAAACACAAAATAAGACCTGTCAGATTTAGCCATATGGAACAGATTTTCAACTTATGAAGTCAGGAAAAAAACAAGTTAATTAGAAAGAGATGGCTATTATAGACAGTTTAGGACACTGTCTTTTGGATAACAACCTACTTACTAATGAATGGTCACAAGTGGGAGTGACACCTATTTTATAAACAATACTGCTAAATGTGTAATTATTCCTTTTATTCCTCAACATATCAGAGGGGTAGGACTATAAACAACCAAAAAGCTAAAGGACTAAGAACTGAAGCGTAAAGTATTCCTGACACTGGCCTTATTTCGGTCAATTATGTGTCTAAAAACTAACAAAATGGTTTTTAATGAAAATAATATTAGCCCGGGGGTATATTCCTTTATTCTATTATCTATTCTAACTCAGTGCTACTATTCATCCATCAATATCAAGTGAACCAAGAACATCTGTCAAGCAATAGAGGTAGTATAAATAAAGTGGTATTTAGACCATCACTAAGAGATCTGAAGGAAAAGAATCAATGTGTATTCTTTGACTTTTTTAAAACAAACACTTTTTCTCAGTTAGTGTTCAATACATACATACATACATAAAGTTAGCAAATCGTCTCCACTACTGTCAATATGTGTAAGCAATGCCTTTTCTTACTTTTCCTTATCAAATATGGAAAAAGCAGAACCCCGTCTATTTTAGTGACTGTCAGAAATACATTAAACTATTGTACAACATGGCATAGTTGAACCATATAACTTAATGTCTTCTATAGTAACATTGAGACAGTTACTTAAATATAGATTAGTTGTTTTTTTTTTTGCTTGTCTGTTTTTTATCTAAAGGTATTTTATAAGTGAACTGTAAATTGACAAAAGTAGAAAAATAAGCTAAAAATCCCACAATATTAGTCCATTGTTAGTGGGTGATACGTGGCTAAACATTTTTAAAACTTAAATCTAATAAGCTATACAATATAAGACACATTTTCAGGACATTATACTACAAAGGACTAAAGTAGACCCCAGGGAGGCAAACAGAAAGGGAAAAGAGCTCTAGGTAGACCAATGTACTTCTCACTTAAATATTTTTGATGGCTCACTTCCTTCAAGGCAAAGCAAGGAATTTTTCCTGTCAAAGGAAAACTGTAGAACTTTCAAACCTCTCACCAAGGCTTCTAGGTTTGGGACAAATCGGTTTTCTTTCTTTGTATGGTTTTCGCAGTCCTCCGCAATAGCCTAGACCAGTCAATTCTGGGGGAGAAAGACTCCATCCTACCTTCAAACATATACAAGTTTGGCTCTACCAGACAAACTTGAATTCCATTGTTGGATCCTCTTTCTACTTGGGCAGTCTGCCCTTTTTGTGCACTTCTGCTTTTAATATAAAACTTGGCTGAGTCCTGAGACCTTGCTTTTCTTGCCTTTTTATTCTTTAAATTGGCAGAGAAAAAGATTCCATTCTTACATCCCTAGATGGTCTCAGCATGATGGCCTCACTAATGAACCATTGGTCCCATTCTTAACTTTAAACACAAATTACTATAATTATATGATTAACTGAGACTGGACTAAGGGTGATCAGTTTATATTAAGCTGGTATGTAAAAGAATCAGCCTTCCTCCCTCCCTCCCTCTTTCCTTATTGGGCGGTAACAGAGTTTAGGGCAGCAGAAGTTGAAGCTATAGCTGAACTGACGGCAAAAATCAGCAAAGGATGTGACAAACCAGGGAAACAGACTAAAAGAATGATGGAGAAAATAGAAGTTACAAATAAACAAGAGTTAATGACAGAAAGAGAAAAGAATGAAATTAACTCACATAAATTGTAGCAAAGACCAGAGAGCAAGCGTTCTGCTAACAATAAGAGCACTTAAAAGTTACATGCACTGTTGAAACTTTCTTTGATAAGCATAGTGTTCTACACTTTTGGGGGCTGGAATACTTTTATCACTTATTATGGACCACGACTGGCCTCTCCTTCCATAACCTAGAGAGTATAATTCAAATGATTGCATCTTTCATATCAATATTTGTACTTTTTCAGGTTTTAAAAATTCTTTTGATCCAAGTAGAAAACTTGTCAAACTTTTTTCAATAATTGCACACTTTACTGTTTCGTTTAGTTCTGACAGACTTTGCTGCTCCATACCCTTGCTAACACTAGACACTATTTAACTTTTGTTTTTCTTCTTTGTTTTGGGGTACTGGAGATTGTATTCAAGGCCACACACATACCTGACATACTTTCTGAGCTTTTCACACTAATTTATAAGAATTTCTCTGATGAGACATAAAATCTTGTCAAGTTAATGTGTCTTCAGTTGCATGCATGATAAATATATCCATTTACCTAGTATCTTCCTTTCCACTGCTCAAAATCCTCCCAATTTATTTTTTTGACATTTTTATTTGCTGAAATTAAAATACTATAATTGTTTAATCATTATCACAAGAAGTTTAACTGCAGAAGATACCAGGGATGATATCACAATTTTGAAAAGTAACCCAAATAGTTTATACATTTCTTTCGTAAATTAGTTATCAGAAAATACCCACAGAGGCCTTTAAATAAGCACACCCTTACCAGAAAAAAAATATTTATTTCTCTGTGAGTTTGAGGCCAGCCTGGTCTATAAAGCGAGTTCCAGGACAGCCAGAGCTGTTATACAGGGAAACCCTGTCTTGAAAAAAAAAATACAACAAAAATTTGGAATTGAGTACTTTCCTTTCACAACAGTTATTATTTAACACCACACTAAGTTACTCAATGCCTAATATACTGAGAAATACAAATAAAAGTCATCTCTTTGAGACTTTGCTCACAGAGAGCAAGTTATTCTGGGATGAATACACTTAAGGAAAAACACAAGTAGACACTCAGTATAGAACTCTACTGTATTGCTGTTAGTAATCATCCTAACTCCAAGCATTAAGAGTAAAGGGCAACTTGGGGAGACTTCAAATAATACTTCTATCCACAAAATTTATTTTCTAACAAAGTTGTAAATTATATGTGCCAATCTCTGACAAATCCTACAAAATAATATAAATATACCTTGTAGTCTAAAAGAAACACCATAGACATGAAGAATGTATTAAAATATGAGAATACCCTGATACAAAAAAATTCATGATTTAAATCAACAAAATATTTCATGTAAATACATACTTATAGTAAGAGTCCATGGTCTCAGGTTGGAAAGCCTGGATCCTTTACTAACTAGTGTCTAGCTACTACTGGTCAATCTACTTCATCTATGCCTCAATTACACAGGAAAACAATGCTATTATCCCATAAAAGGATGGGTAAAATGAAGTAAGTATACAATGTAGTTATTGTTACAGCTGGCAAACCAATATTAATCAAGATTATTTGCTGTTACCATTACCACTCTATTACTGAAGAAGTTTTATAAGACGGAACACTGGCTTCTCATATATGTGCTTGTAAGAGAGATAGAGAGTGAAGGCATGTGTTGTATACATGTATGAAATATATTATTAGAGAGAGCTTTTAACATAATGAGCATAAAAGCATCCTGGGAAGGAACAGAAACCCTCAATCCTTCCAGATGTCAAATATTAATAAAGCCTATCAGGAACGTTTAATAAAAATCAACCCACCACAAGAATCAACCCAACAAACCATTCAAACAAACAAAATTTCTTTCCAGTGACATCAGAACAGACAAAGATATGTTTACTACTCCAAATGGCCTGTCCAGCAATCCAAAGGACGGGTAATAGCCAGAGACAGTAACTGAATTGAACTGAAAGAGCTGGAATTATCAGAGTCCACATCTGTTCTGCCTTACATTCTTTCATTTGTACCACATAGGTTATTTTGCTCGCCTGCTTGTTTTTATTTGGAGGTGAAGAAAGAGGTAACACATATAGTATGCTATTGTATTCCATTCTAGAGAAAACTCACAAAGCGTACACATCTAGTACATAGTAGCAACATGACTCAAATGTTGAGTCTGATTGTAGTATTAAAACACTAACCAACAAAACATACTGCCTTTTATAGCAAGCTCATAGTAAGAAGGAAAGTTCATAGTTAGCTTACATGCATATGCTAGGATAATCAGATGATACACTAATTTTTAAGAACTGAGTTTGTTCCAGCAGTCAGCTTGTCAATGTAACTTAAACAAAAGAGAATACAAAACAAATCCTACAACAGAATGAACTAAAACATAGTAGTGTTGTACATAAATTATTTAATTTTACTACAAGCTTGTCAGTTCCTTGTAAAATAATACTCTTTACTTTTCAGGATGGTAGAGAAAATAAAGCACATAAAGCAATAAATACACTAATTAGTACTTTGTGATCTCTAGAAAGTACATCTTATTGTCATCACTGTCTTAATAATTTGACATTAATTTTAAAGATCAAGTTAACTATTCAGTTTACTTTAGTAAAATTTCCAAGTTTAAACTTAATGATATTGAGCTCAGAAATATATTCTCTGTATCTGGTCTATTAGGGAAAGAAAGCAACTAATTTACAGATTATAGGTAGTAACATTTGAAATTTCTCCTTCATCTAGTTAAAGAAATCAAAGTAATTTAGTTTTAGAACTCACAGTCAATTCACATATCAAACATGCTGCTAAACTGGCATATATCACATACTTTGTTTCTGCACATTAAGCATGAACAGTAACAATAATTATTTGTTTGTTTTAGAAATAAGCAAAGGAAATATTTGCACAGCTATATTCTTTATTTTTACCCAAGAACTTAAGATTATCTTAAGTTTCATCTTTGTGAGATCCAAAGAAACCCGTAACATGAAATATACACTCTGCACTTTTCTTCACTCAAAGGAGAAAATAAAAATGGAAAACTTGCACGGTAATTCAGGTTGGACTATAATGAGGAAAGAGCAAAATAAAACTTGTATCCGAAAAAAAGAATAACCTTAAGTCTAAATCAAGTAATCAAATCTTTTTTTTTTTTTTTTTTTGGTTTTTCGAGACAGGGTTTCTCTGTGGTTTTGGAGCCTGTCCTGGAACTAGCTCTTGTAGACCAGGCTGGTCTCGAACTCACAGAGATCCGCTTGCCTCTGCCTCAGGAGTGCTGGGATTAAAGGCGTGCGCCACCACCGCGCGGCAAGTAATCAAATCTTTAAAGGTCATGTCTGCTAGAAAGTACAGAAACTGGCTCTACTTAATGACATCTTTAATCACCAGGTAGAGGGCTGCCCTGAATGAAACAAGAATCTAGTTCCCTTTCTATATGTGCTCAACACTTCTTCCAGACACAACATACTACAATTTACTGAATCCAGTGACTCCAAAGCCCTTGCTTTTCAACCATATAAAGACATTTGCCACTTTGGATGCCTGTGTGTATGAGCTTATCTATTCCTTAGTACAGCTTTAATTAGAAGAACCACAACTTGACAGCTGTGAAAAGCTTCAGAGGTTACTCACAAATGCCCAGTAACATGTAGTAGAGGCTGTTGTGAGTCCAGGTTGGCTTGACTTTAAAGCAATGAAATTCTAAAATACTGGCTCACCTTATTTTTAAATAACAAAAATGATCATAGATTTCCATGTATATGAAGTTATGATATCAAGATAACTAAGACGTAGAAAACATTTTACACCAACATAGTACTAAAGTTAAGGGAGAAAAGAAATTTATCATAATTTTCTAGACTCAAACCAAGAAAGGAAAAGGAAAGCTAACAAATTATTGGTATCAAAATTTTCTCACAGCATACTAGATGAAACTGGTTTTTCTTGTATTTTTTTTTTTTTTGCAGCTGTTAAAGTACAACAGGTGCTTCAACTATAAATATGTGAAGTCCATGTGACAAGTATGTGAACAGGCACAAATTCTCTTAGGTCACTTAAGGGTTGTATAATGACTATAGAACTTTACCTATGCTTTGCCAAACCATTGAACTAGTATAGTAAGGCAGACTACTGGTATGTTTCTTTAGTCTACTTATCAGTTACAGTAGAAGTCAAAGATTGGTCTAAGAGGTACTCCTGTCTTTATGTTGCTTTAATTGGTTAATAAAGACCCTGCTTTGGGCCTGTTAATAGGGCAGAACTTAGGTAGACAGGGAAGACAGAACTGAATACTGGGAGAAAGAAGGGCAGAGTCGGACACGCGTCATGGATTTGCCAGAGACAGACGCTGGGAATTTTACCCAGTAAAAAACTGCCACATGGCAATACAAAGATTAATAGAAATGGATTAAATAAAGATGTAAGAATTAGCCAAGGCCGGGCGGTGGTGGCTCACGCCTGTAATCCTAGCACTCGGGAGGCAGAGGCAGGCGGATCTCTGTGAGTTCGAGGCCAGCCTGGTCTACCAAGGGAGTTCCAGGACAGGCTCCAAAGCTACAGAGAAACCCTGTCTCGAAAAACCAAAAAAATAATAAAAAAAAAAAATTAAAAAAAAAAAAGAATTAGCCAATAAAAAACTAGAGCTAAAGGGCCAGGCAGTGATTTAATTAATACAATTTTTGTGTGAATATTTTGGGGCTAAGCTAGCTGGGCAGCCAGGACAAACAAGCAGCCCTCTCCTTGCAACAAAAGATTAGTTTAAATTATAACACCATGGCCTAAATATTAACATCAGTTTCTGGATACTTTCTATAAGGTAGATTCTTAACTATAAAACTCAAATGATTTTTCAAATGGTTGTACGATAAATATGCTCAAATGATTATAATGACTATAAAAATTAACTCTGACACTTTTAAGCATTAAGGTCTTACAATTGAATGTTATTCTTAAAATCATTTCAACAATGATTACTACAGAATGATGCCCAACGTGGATAACTACATCCACAGAAAGCCTAAGAAAGCTTGGGAAAGAATAAAGCATGTTTTCTTGGTAGCAGCAATTTCCTGGGTCTGCTCTGCTTCCAAGAGCCAAGCAAGTAGTACTCTCATCAAAAAGAGGCTTCCTGACTCAGCCTTAGCTGCAAAACCCTGCAGCTCTTTAAGAGGTCCTGCCACTAAACACTTAAATGGTGTTGATGAAAAGCTGACCGCATGCTTTTCGGTTTTCAGCCACAGCAGGAAAAAAGCTGCCCCATTTTAAAATGCCTGCCATCCTGCCAGGGCAAACTCTGACTCTTTCAGGCAGGCAGTCTGTGTGGTTTGCAAGCATACTGCTGAAGCTAGCTTGCTGGCAGGGACCTTGAAACTCCACAGAGTTGTGGCTATAAACATGGCTACAGTCGGCACCTCTGCCATGAGGCTGAAAAGCTAAGGAAAGGGCTGGATCCAGCTGTCAAAGCCACGGCTTTAATCCTCTCCATAAAGACTCATGTGGTCAGAAAAAGAGATATATACAGTAAGAGAGATTCAAAGATGAAGAAAACCTGTAAATGGTTTACAGTGTGTTAAAAATATATGCAGGCTAAAGGTTAAAGTCCTTAAAAATAAAAAAGAAAGAGAATAGTACAGTGTGGTGGTACACACCTTTAATCCCAATGCCTGGGAGGCAGAGGCAGACAGATCTCTGTGAGTTCAAGGTGTGGTAGCACATGCCTTTAATCCCAATGCCTGGAAGGCAGAGGCAGACAGATCTCTGTGAGTTCAAGGTGTGGTAGCACATGCCTTTAATCCCAGCACTGGAGAGGCAGAGACAGAGGGATCTCTGTGAATTCAAGGTCTACAGAGTTATTCCAGGACAAAGATATACAGAGAACTTGTCTCAAAAAAGTAAAAGTAAATATAACAGAGGTTAAAGTAAAGCCACATAAAGATGGAAAATACACAGAGAATCTTGATACTGTATGCTATTATGCTCTCTTTTGAATTGTTTGCTGAGGAAGGAGCAACAGCTGCTAAAAGCTATTTGCTTATAAATGATGCTGAATTAATCCAAGATAGGTATTTTGAAAATACCTTGACTTCAAAATTGAAGTCAGAAGATATGTTACTTTGGAGAAGAGATTTTGCTTTTGTTTCCACAGGAAATGAGAAGCTGTGGATTCATTCTGAGTTAAGAAAAATCAGGTTTGATCAAGGAAGACTACCTGAAAAATCTCCAGTAGGAACAGATGGCCCGGATGTCTAAGTTCTACATCCAGAACGGATTCAAGACTGCTGCCTAAGATGATCAAGACTTACAGGATACTCCAGTCAGGACTTGGTCATAATTCTAAATTTTCTTTAGGTCCTTATAAGATTATCAACACCCCCAAACAGCAGGAAGTAGCCTGGAAAACTACACCCATATTCCCCCAAAATGGACTATGAATATTTTTCTTTGTTTAAAAAAAAAAGAGGGGGAAGTGGTGCGGGAGAATTATCTGTATTCTGTCAATCATATATTTTAATAAAACGCTAATTGGCCAGGCAGGAAGTATAGGTGGATCAACCAGACAGGAAGTAGAGGCAGGGCGATGAGAACAGGAAAATGTTGAAAAAGGAGGAAGCCCGTTCCTCCCATTCCTGCCCAGACCACCAAAGAAGCAGGATGTGAGCTACCCCTCTGAGAAAGGTAACAAGCCATGTGGTTAATACAGTTAAGAACAATGGGTTAATATAAACTACAAGAGCTAATACGTAGCCTGAGCTACTTATTATAACCTAATGTAGACCTCTGTGTGATTTTCTTTGGTGGCTTGCTGGGTGTGAGGTACGGGGTGGGACAGAAACCCCAACAAGCTGGCCCACATGTTACAAGGTGAGCACGATGGTGCACACCTTTAATCCCAGCACTTGGGAGTCAGAGGCAGGCAATCTCTGTAAGTTCGAGGCCAGCCTGGTTTACATAGAGTCCCAGGACAGACAAGGCTACATAGAGACCCTGTCTCAAACAACAATAACAAAATCAAAAGTATAGTTTATAGAGCAGGCTATATTTTTATATAAATTAACAATAAAGAATCATTTATTGTGACAAATACCTTCATGCAATTGAAGTGTTAAGACAAAAATAAACTGTTCTAAAATGCCTATATTACTGTTTTAATCTTTACCACTCCATTTTTCAGGAACATACTTCATAATTCTTTACACTGAAAAACCATCTTAGGCTTAAAGGCCATCTTATAATAAAGACATATAGGTTCATTCCTGCTTGTCATTAAACCTGTTTCTTAAGTATTGGGTTATGCCCCACCTGTAACCTTAACTACAAATGGTTCGGAACTGCCTGACCCAAAAATGGTAATCATGTCTTTGTTTTAAAAAGTTGTTTATACCATCTTGCAACCCTATCTTTGTTTCAAAAGGTTATATGACCACCTACAACTACAATGTTATAACTACCTGTTGTCATGATTATCTTGTTATGCCAACCTTGCAATCACGTCTTTGTTTCTGGAGGTCATTAGGACTAATTTGTTAAGATGTTCTGTTCCTGTAACCCTGTCTATCTTGCTTGCCAAATCCCCCATTTGGGAACCCTTTACTCCTGAGCTATAAAAAGCCTTGTCTTCCTCACATTCAATGCTGACCTCTCAAACCCTACCATACATGGAAGCACCAGTGTACATGAATAAAAAGTCTTGCTTTAATTAATTTGGCCATGATGATATGGGTCAGTGGTCTTTCTCCTCCCATCTTTGGGTGCTTACCTTGTGCTGTTCAATGGCATCTATCCACTGCTGTCTGTGATCTGGATCCTGAGCACGAAGATACCAAACACTATCATTAACACTGATATCAAACCGACATTCATCAAAATCATGAGGCTGGGGAAACAAAGAAGAAAGTGAAAAGCAAAGTTAATTACATTCTTAGAAATGCAGTTCCCTTTAGCACAAAATGTGAGCATACTCTCTCAATGTTGAGAGATTCCTTTCACTTTTTAATTTTTCTACTCAAATAGCTTATTTCAAGATATCTCAGAAACTGTCAATTACATATAAAATCCAAGTTTCATCCACTACTTACACAAATGATTTGATATATAATCTATAAACATCTATTTAAAAAACACAGAAATAATATTGTTCATCAAATGATTGAAGTTAGCTTAAGAAGTGAGAATATCATCACCAAAACCATAATTTACAAAAGGTTAAGTAAGTTTTAGAGAAAACATTTACTATCTTTTCCCCTTACTTTATTATTCAAAAGTGAATTCCAGGGGATCAGGAGACACTAACTCCCAGAGGAGAAGCTACTGGAATCTAATTGTCCTGGGGAAGGGGGAGTCATTTTCTTCCATGTTGATCATGTCCTCCACCCCCCATGCTCAAGCAAATAACCATATTGAAAAATCACTGGATCACAAACACAAAAGACAAGGAAGCAGAAGCAGTTTAGTTGTTGGGGATCACTGTAAGTGGAAGGAGAATAAGATGGGTAATGGAAGGAAATACAAAAGTATATTATAGTCGGGTGGTGGTGACACACGCCTTTAATTCCAGTACTCAGGAGGCGAAGACAGGTGAATCTATGTGAGTTCAAGGCCAGCCTGGTCTACAGAGCAAATTCTAGGGCAGGCTCCAAAGCTACAGAGAAACCCTGTTTCAAAAAACAAAACCAAACAAAACGACAACAAATATATATTATATATTATTTATAAATGGAATATCATTATAAAACCCAATTATAGATAATTAACATATTCCAACAAAAACTAAAGCGCTAAAAAAATTCCATAATTAACAGGCTTATATAATGAAATTCAAAATCAAGAAACAAGTGTTAATGTTTTCTTCCAAATGTTGAAAATTAACTATTACATTTCTAGGAATACTACTGCCAAGAAAGTTCCCAATGAAAACCAGCAAACAGTAAAAAAATGATAAACAAAAGCTATAGGAAAGTATGCATCAATGTGCAAGCATTAACGGAAAGGTCAGTTCTTGGTTTGGTGTTTTAGACTGCTGGCAAGAATACATAAAGTGAGGGCTGTTGAGATGGCTCAGTGGGTAAGAGTGCTTGCACACGGGCTAGCTACCTGAATAGGGTCCCTGGAACCCATGTGACAGAAGGAAACACCAGACTCCAGAAAGATATCCCATCTTCATGTCGGTCCCATGTATTCCCAATCTACATAAAGAAAATGTTTCCTCCTCGTTGAGTGAATTCAAATATGACAAGACTGCATCACATTTACTACCTTTTCTATCAGATAGGGCAGAGTCAATTTCCTCTTCTATAGCCATTCTTCCCTTACAGGGGAAGGAATTCTCTCTGGATATTATACCAACAATATAGGTGAGCAGAATTATACATATTTTATATTTTGAGGGCTTAATGGTTATTTTATCCCTCTTTTTAAATATCGTTCTATGATCTCTTTATCCAATTTATATACCAAAACAATACAAGTCCACAATATTCTTTGGTCTATGAAACAATTTCTCTTTAAGATAGTAAGCCATTGTTTTAAGTTGCAAAAGACACAAGTGAAACATCTCCTGGATTACTATTCCCTTGTCATCATAGTTAGGAATATAGCACAAAGCAAAGAATAATAGAAAGGAAGAAAGGAAGGAAAGAAAAATAGAAGGGGGGAGATGGCAACACATACCTTAGTAAATGCAAATACAAAATAACCAAAAAGATGTTAACATAAGAAAATAAACTCCAGATATCCAAAGAGCCTAAGAGAATTGAGTTACTAAGAAAGTTTCTTGGAGAGAACAAAACAATACTATAATGAAGAACCAAGCAAAGAAATTAAATGACCACTCTACCACAGTAACTGGTCCAGTGGTTTTTCAACTTCTATTCCACTATCACTTTCATTTTATTTGTAGTCATGATTCCTAAAAACGTTTTACATCTTGTATTGTATTCAACATTCTCAGTAAAGCTTAAAAAAATAAAAGGAAATAACCATATATAGTTCAAAATTCATTACTTTCTCCAGCAAACTTTTCCATGAGCAAATAGAAATCATATCTATTATCAATCTAAGGAACAGGAGGCATATATAAAACACTGACTGTAAACCCCAACTGACAAAGTGAGAGAAACTGGGTCCATGGAATAAAAGAAATGATAGATTTGGTAAGAGAACATGCTTGGAAATAGTAAAATGATGGTGGCAAAGCGGCAATCAAGTTTCATTTTGTACATCACCCTGTTCACACTACGAAACAGAACAGATTGACTTCATTTAAACTCTTTTTAAGGCAGGGTCTCGTTTGGTCTCAAACATGTGCTCTGTTTGCCTCAGCCTCCTCAGCTCTGGGACTAAGAGATGCTCCCCAAACCCTGCCTGACTTTCACTGAAATTACTGTTTCTTTGCTTACTATGTGTTATCTTTGTTTTTGAAAATTCCAACAAAAAATTTCTGTTGGTTATTATGTGTTCTGATGCACTCTTAACAGTCTGAGGTCCAGTCTGAGTCTCTCCGGTCTTGGTACTGACAAGGATTACTAGGGGGAAAAAAGTGGAGGATAAAGGCCCAAAAGGTGGAAAACTTTATGAACTGGTAAGACATTTTTCCTTCCTAAAGGAGGGAAAGTAAAACTTAATTTTTAAATTTTTTCAAATTTCTTTATTTTGGATGTATGTTGGCATGCACAACCATGAAGCACCTGTGGTCAGAGAACAACTTGCAAGAGTCACTTCTCCCAAACTCAGGTCATCATCAGGCTTGACAGCAAGTGCCTTTATATACCAAGCCATCTTGCTAGCCCAAGACAAAAAGTTTTTTGAAGTTATGGCAATTTGCAATGAAAAGTTAAGCTAAGTAATGCTAGTATAGTACAAGAAAAATAAACCAAAAACAGTTGGAGTAGCAATAACTTAAATAGGCTAAAACTTGTGGGCATGGTAAACAGATTTGCCTATATATACATTTCTATGCTATTGTCTTAGTATTCTATTGCTATGAAGAGACTCCATGACTACAGCAACTCTTTTGATGTTGTTGTTTGTTTTCTGAGACAGGGTTTTTCTGTATAGCCTTAGTTGTCCTGTAGACAACTCACTCTGTAGATCAGGCTGACCTCAAACTCTTATCTACTTGCCTCTGCCTCCTGAGTATTTGAATTAAAGGTGTGCGCCACTACCACCTGACTCACAGCAACTCTTATAGGGAAACATTTAACTGGGGCTGGCTTACAGGTTCAGAGGTTTAGTTCATTATTGTCATAGTAGGAAGCATGTCAGCACAATAACAGACATGGTCCTTGAGAAGGAGAGTTCTACATCTAGAACTATATCTGCATGCAGCAGGAAGAGTTAGACATGGGGCCTGGCTTAAGCTTCTGAAAACCCCAAAGGCCATCTCCCAGGGATATGCTTCCTCCAAGGTCCACCAGCTTCTCTTTCAAAGGACCTGGGTTCAATTCCCAGCACCCACATGGCAGTTCACAACTGTCTGCAACTCTAGTTCCAGGAGATCTGGCATCCTCATACAGATATACATGTAGGGAAAACCCCAATGTACATTTTAAAAAAAGAAAGAATAATGCAACAAAGAAAAAAAGCAAAAGTACTTCTTATGGACATCAAAAGAGAAATAGCAGCAGCAGAATCATGTAAAAAGCCCAACAGTCTAGACTAGAACATGACAAGAGAATTTCAAAGGGATTTTTTTAGCGTGGAAAAAAGTCACATGCAAAAATAAGCCACTGAGCCGGGCGGTGGTGGCGCACGCCTTTAATCCCAGCACTCGGGAGGCAGAGGCAGGCGGATCTCTGTGAGTTT
>NC_022021.1:3867589-3872864 GCF_000317375.1 Microtus ochrogaster
GGAACTAGCTCTTGTAGACCAGGCTGGCCTCAAACTCCCAGAGATCCGCCTGCCTCTGCCTCCCGAGTGCTGGGATTAAAGGCATGCGCTACCACCGCCAGGCTATTAAAAGCATTTTTAAAAACCTCACTGAACATAATAATACTTGTCAAATAATTCTAGTAGGCAGTTCACCTTGAATCTAGCATTTGTTCAGGCTGTTTCTCTTGATACAATAGCAATTCGCAGGCTTATTTTTATGCTAAGTTTTCGGCTGATCCTGGCATTGTAAATGTTAGACCTTAAATTCTGAATTTTGTCCTATTACTCTCAAAAGACTGCATTTGTTCTAGCTGGCAACTCCAGTTGGTACTTGTCTTCTGTGTTTGACCACTGAGATCTCAGTTTGGCTGCTTTGTATCTGGCCCACACACATACTTGTCCTCAAGTCAAGTGAAGATGGAAGAATAGATTTAGACTCAAAATTTGAGATTCTTCTTCTCTGGTTCATTTTTGGAGTTCCTGTCTCACTTTTCAGCAGCCTTGTTTGTACTAGGTATCTGTCATAGGTTTAGCTGGTCAGAAGACTGACAGCTGGATTTTGTTTTGTTTTTGCCAGAGATTTGATCTAAATTCTACCCAATTTTAAAATATCTTGGTAAATACTAATGAAGGGCTTGTAATTATCTAAATCTAGCATCTTCCTCTTTTTCACAAACACCAAGTATTAAAATTGCTATGCTCAACACAATAGCAGTTTAGTAATTCCAATTAGATTCAAACAATATGAATCAATCAGTGTCCTAAATTATAGACAACAGAAACTGATCCTTGTTTACATAAGGAATTTATTTAGAAGTTATTTGGAAGTTTGCAGTGCTAATAAAAGAATCAGAACTAAGCAAAAAAAATTAATTCTTGCAGATACTGCACTACCTATGGCATCTGTAAGGCAGGGCTGTTCACCTGGGCAAAGGTGTCATTGCTAGCACTGCTTCTGCTAGAAACTAGATGCTAACATTCCAGCACATTCTGGAGAAATCCTATGGCTACTGCTTCTCTGTGTGGGTTATGTATGTGTTCCTGCACATGTGTGTATGGAAAGAGGCGACTGTCTGGTATCATCCTTCATCACTCACTATCCTCTGCTTGTTTGTTTGTCTAAAGACAGAGTCTCTTGCTGAACCTGGATGTCATCAATTTAGCCAATAAACTCCAAGGAATTTGCCTGCTATCATGCTCCACTCACTTAGAACTGGGATTAAAGATGTGCATCAACATGCCTGGCTTTTTTATGTAGGTACTAGGGATTCTAACTCAGGTCTTCTTGCACATACAGCAGACATTTTAGTGACAGCTAAATCTTCCAGCCTTCCATCTCTGGTTCTATTTAGTAGTGTTCCAGGATTAAAAGTATAATGAGGAGGCAAGGGGGAGAGAAAGTCTGTGCGTGGCAGTGGTGGTCGTAGAGACGATGGAGGACAACACAACATAAAGCAGTCTGAATTGCTAATTCTTAAGCCCATATGCTATTTGGGGAAGTAACCATAGAGATATGGTGTGTTACGAGCCTTTATAGATTATATGTGGGAGACATTCTACTCAATCAGAGTATCTCAGAAGGAGGACAGCTTATTTTTACAATAAAAAGGCACTAGCTTTCAATATTATTTACTTTACACCTTGATCAAATAAAAGAGAAATGAAAATATACTTGAGAGTAGAATCAACGGTTTAATCAGCTGAAAGACCTGTTCATGCAGTAAAGCAAGATGAAACTTATGTACTTAAAAATAAATGATTCCAGGTATTTGTCTAACCCGAAGATGACTAACTTTAGCTGACATGACTTCTCAC
Organism: Microtus ochrogaster; assembly: GCF_000317375.1. Classification (NCBI taxonomy): domain Eukaryota; kingdom Metazoa; phylum Chordata; class Mammalia; order Rodentia; family Cricetidae; genus Microtus; species Microtus ochrogaster. The sequence goes on from NC_022021.1 coordinate 3,869,426, forward strand.
AGAATATGTAAGATTACTGTCACCATGCAGCCTATCACCAACGAGGGCAGAGGTGTTAAAGAAAGCCAACTGGCTATATTCAGAGCCTACTATAGGTACCATGGTCTTGGGAGAGTCCCCACAGTCCAGGGAATAAAAGCTATGCTCTTCAAACATAGAAACGACATGACGTCAGTGTCGGTGTCGCATGTTCAGAGACTAGGACTGACCAGCACACATCTAAGAAATTTCTGAATATGCACTATTATTAATTAGAAGATTTAGTGAGAAACAAAATAGATATTTCAATTCTGTGGTAAACTTGTCCCTTTTAATAATTCTATACAGAAAAAAACAAATAATCATATAAATCAAAATAAGAAGTTAGAAGACCTTATTTCAACGACTAGTAGCACCAAACATAATGTAATTGTTTTCTACCTTACCTTTTAAACACTTGAATCCTGTTCATTTGGGTCTTAATTCTAACATATTAAAAAAAAGAAACCTGTATGTATGAGGAAAGAACAGTTCTATTAGCTCCCACCAACTGGCTCTGAGGAGGCTTTCACAAAGCGAGGTGACCCAAGGATAACTATGAAAGCAGCCCAACACAAAATTGTAAGCTTACTTAAAACACCAAGATTTTCAGTGGGTGTTATTATTATTATTATTGTTATTATTATGATTATTTTGCTGACAGGGGCATTGTGGTTCTCTTCAGCCAGCAATGTATCACAAAATCAAAAGACAGGGTGTTACCTGGGTCTCATCACTTTTGCCTGAACTTGCCAACTATCTGCTTTTTCATATATTTATGCTTCTCTTTGGAACCTACTGCTGAATGGTTTTCTTTTTTATTTTCCCTCTGAGCTAGGGGCTCACACTTTCGGCCACGCTGGCCTTGAACTAATGGTAATCCTACTGTCTCAGCCTGCCAAGTGCTGGCATGGTTTCATGAACTATACTTAAACTTAACACATGAACTACATGTGGCAAGCTAGTTTTCATTTACCAATTACCAAGTTTTAACTCAGACTTTCTTAGAACAGTTAGTTAATATTCATGCACAAAGCTTTCCCCTGACATATTAATTTCTAGCCTTCTAAGATCAAGGTATGTTAATCTTAGATAAATTACATAAATTCTCAATTCTCTATTGATGAAAAGGAGGATAATAATATACTCATCTTACTGAAAGGATTAAATATGATAAAACATATTTTGTATATACAATTGGAAAATGATTTATGGCTCAGTGAAAGCATTCAAACATTTATATATAAATATAAAAATCTCTATGTACACACTTAAAAACTATTTTTTTCAATGGAAAAATAGAATCAGTTTTTTTTTAAAAAAAACTCTTACTTTAGTCTTCCTTAAAACAGTACACTCATTATCTAAAGCATCTACCTAAATCCATCTATGAAGATTAAAAATATATCTTAAAAACACTAATACATGTAGAAAAATGAAATTTATTTTAGACATTTGGTACTCATTTTTATAGTTGTATGTGTATTGAATGGAACACAGAGACAGTGTTCACCTGATTACAAGTTTTAACACAAGAGTTCAGAAAATTGTATCTCGACGTTAAACTTAACAAAAATCTTGATTTTTGCCTTCTTCATTGTATATCCACTACCCATATAATCACATATATTTAGTATACCTAACAGAATGAATATTAAAAGGAAAATCATGTCATTCTTTTATTGAGCCCTATAACTCTCTGACCCACTTTACCAGCCTTTTTATTTGCTCTTTCCAGAACACTGCCTTCCAAATATAGACACTGTCTACCTCTGCTGCTTCCCAAAGGTCTCCACTCAAGTGCGTCCTCCTTTGCCATCAACAATGGTGAACTCTACCTCTAACAGAACCTCTTCCAAGACACATCCCACTTGAAAATAAAGAATGAGAGTAAAGACAATTAAGTGATCAGGATGACAGTCTAGATCATTACCTTTCCTAAACAATGCTGGGGGGGGGGGGATAATGAAGTCTTTTGATTCTCTGTTTTACATTAGTAACACCTTTTCCTTAGAAGCACAACTGATGTCTTGTCCAGTGTCATTATAGGGTATATTACAACCAAAAACAGCAGAGAAAAATATTTTATGTAATACAGTGAAGCAGAATATTCAAGGTCACCCTATTTTAGTTCTAAGTTTCCTAAACAGACAATACCTCGAACCTTTCCTGCAACAACTGACTCATTCACAATGATTTTATCAGGGGCTCAAGAGGTGATCACTGGTGGTCACCCTATTTTAGTTCTAAGTTTCCTAAACAGACAATACCTCGAACCTTTCCTGCAACAACTGACTCATTCACAATGATTTTATCAGGGGCTCAAGAGGTGATCACTGGTGAAGACCAGGCACACATACAGTGCACAACACCGCAACTAAAACACCCATACACACAAAGAAAACTTTCAAAAATCACGAAAGATTTGTGGATAAATAAGCAGACTGAATTATTCTCTCTTCTATTTATTTACCAAAATCCACTTAAAATGAGAAGAAAGGAAGAGGCAAGAAGACAGGAAGTAGATACTGGAACACAAGTGAGCATATTAGTATGTTTCAGGCAATTGGGGGAAACTAAGCAGTGCACTGGAGGTGAAGCCAGAATGGGCTGATGGGCAAAAAGGCACATTTATTTGTGCAGAAAACCATGAAAGGATATAAAAAGAATCAGCTCTAACAGTGTAAAGAACTACTTAAAAGTAGGAGAAAAAGAAAAGAAAGAAGAAAGGAAAAAAAATATTAATGTAGTAACTAATTTCTTGCAGGAAAAGACTAAAGATTTTTCATTTGGATATGCTAAACTAAAGGAGCTCTTTAAAGTAACGGTCATCATCAGAAGTTGTGGAAAGAACGTACAACAGAAAAAGGAAGATAGTCTTCCTGAATTTGAAAGTTCCCACCCATATCCCAATCTATATCCTCCATTCTCTTCTAAAGCCACCAAGGCTGACTGGTACTGAGGCAAGAAAAATGGACCTTGGGAAACTACCCTTGAGCCTAAAGAAACTAGGTAGGAAAAAAAGTGTTAAAGGAAAGGAAAAGTGGTGGGGGTAGGGCTATAGGCCAGTGGTATATTGATTATCAAGCATGTTTAAAGTTCTCAGTTTAGTCTCTAGGACATAAGAAATAAATGCATACCAGTTATGGAGGCATAAGAAGACACCATGGACTAAGTGTGGAAAGGCTTCTAATAGCCAAATCTAAGACAATTTCTCATCAAAATCTATACAGTAGTGGCTATAACACATAGAAAATAGCAGGAGGCGGCCCTGTTTAGTTGCTGAGGAATCCCATCTGGACGGGTGAGTGTGTGCTATCCCGGGGTAGAGTGTCCCGGAAGAGAGCACAAACCCCCTTCCCCCAGCTCCTGCTGCAGGGCTGTCTTTCTTTTGCACGACCCAGCCCCCCAGCACCCCTCC
>NC_022021.1:3879386-3885838 GCF_000317375.1 Microtus ochrogaster
CATACTTTTAAATAGGCCACCGGAAGAATTCAAAAAAAAGAATCCTGGCTGATAAATGTAGAGGGAATGTGCAGAGTTGGAAATGATCATTTTGCTTACGTTCTACTCTCAAAGAGAAAGAGTGTGACTGACCGCACAGTAGATCTGGACAAACCCTTGGCTCTCTGGCTGCATGAGAACACTAAACACAAATAGGAGGAAGACAAATCTGTGTCGCTGATGTGACATCCTGAGGATACTATAAAACTTTAATATTATCAAGATGCATTGCATGAATCTAAAAGTAAGAAACATCAGACAAATATCATGTGAGGATATTAAACCAGCTTGAGACACCAGGCAAAACAGGGCACCATGTTTTTTCTCACACATGGAAACTAATAGAAAAAAAGATGACTTGACCATCATAATCTAAGTCTTTCACTCACTTATGCATCTGTGAAACCAACCAACTGACCACATATTTAAAAACACCTATGATTTACCAACCATTATTTAAGACACTGAAGATACAACAATGAGGAAAGTTCTGAGCTTCAAACACAAAATAATGATGGCAATTATAAAAAAAACAAAAGAAAGGAAACAATGTTGAAAACTTTAAAAAAGGGAGTCTAACTAAATAAAGTGTATAATAAACATATATAATTATGCTCTCACATGTAAAAGCAAGAGGGGAAAGAAAAGGTGGTCATTTGAGACAAGAAATGGCAAGGGGATGATGGAAAGATTAAGGGGCACGAAAACACAAAGAGGTGAAAATAGCATATTAAGGTAGCAGTTAAAACAATCTATGATAAATTTCAAATAGCAAGGAAAAAACTATCAAATCCTAACACATTAAAAATTAATGGTAAAGAAAGGGAAATATTAATTACCTTGATTTGGTTTTTACATATTTTAAACACGCAACAAATTACCATAATATACCCCATAAAAATGTACAATATTATTTGTCAATCAAAATAAGCAAATAAAAACTGACATAACCTGTGAGAGAATCTGGAGAAGGTTTTCAACAAAGTAATACCTAAATGAAGAGCAGAGGATGAAATGGAATAAATAGGGAAGGAAAACATTAATAGAAATCTTGCGGCAGTAAAGAGCAAACCTAACAAGATGCCTGAAAAAACAGCATGACAAGGAGTGTTATCCTGAGAGGAAGACAGTGCTCAAAAGAGGTAAGACCTGCCAGCATAGCGAGCCTGGAGCTGGAAGGAGAGACATCAACATATTTGTTCATTCACTGGCCCTGACAATTTACTTATAAAATTCAGAGAGCAACTCTACCATCTTAAATTACTTGAAGATGTTAATAGTTTCAAATAAAACAAAGTTCTAGGGCTACATAAATATTTTAAACCATCGGTTCTCAACCTGTAGGTCACAACCACTTTGGTAGCAAAATTACAGTTATGAAGCAGCAATGAAAATAACTTTATGGCTGAGGGTCACAACATGAGAACTGTATTAAAGTGTCGCAGCTTTAGGAAGGCGGAAACCACTGCCCTAGACAGTCCTTTGTGATGTAAGGGTTCCTTGATGAAATCATCAGGCTCCTTTTCAGATCAATGTTATCAAAGTATAAAACTCAACATGTAAGACTATAAGAACACTATTACCTAAAACTTCTAACAAAAAAAGTTTTAACAAGATGCAATAGATACACTATTCTATATGAATATTAATATATAGTGGCTAGTAAAAAGAGATAACTGTAGTATGTGAAATGTCATGCAATAAGATTATGATTGGTGAAAGGATCACAGATACTTTTTATAATACTGACTTAAATTTCTACCTATATTAATAATAAAATATGAAATTTCATTTCAAAGTTAGAAATGCACTATACTTTTCTCATCATGTTTGCAAATTCTGTGTGTGGAACTTACCACATTTGAGGACAGTGGTCTATGTTTACCTATTCAAGTAAAAAAAAAAACACCCATAAACAGTAATCTGCTATATCAAAGCAAATGTCTTCTTATGAAAAAATTTTAGCAAGGAAATTAATATAAACACACATATTTGATATGCTTTATTTTGCCTAACACTTTTGTTGGCCAAAAATAACTATTCAGCATCTACCACTTTGCTAAGTAATTTTAAATAAGATCTGATACTTCTTAAAATCAAATCCATAAATGAAATATAACAGTTTTGGCTACTATTACTCAGCTTGAAGCAAAATGCTAGGCATTGTGGTCAGATATAACACCCCTTATATTACAATCAGTAAAGGTTACATTTAAAATATGACTGAAGAGTCCTTAAGATGAGCTTTGCAACAATAAGGCTACTGTAATAATAAAGAACTTGTCAAAACTTATTTGATAATAATTACTTGATCACAGATATTTTGATGACATTAACTAAATCTCTAAAACAAATTTTCTCTCTCCCCCTCCCTCCTTCCCTCTTATTCATTTAGTTACTTTGATTCTTTGAGACAGGGTTTATCCATGTAACAGCCCTAACTGCCCTGGAACTAACTTCTTGTAGACCAGGCTGGTCTCGAACTCACAGAGATTCTCCTGCCTCTGCCTTCCAAGCGCTGGGATTAAAGGTGTGTGCCACTACCACCCAACTCTAAAACAAATTCTTTCCAAACTAGTTTTCTAAATATAAAAAGCAACTTAACTCTAAATTATTTATCATTCAAAAATGATTTACTTGACTTTTTTTCAGTCTTATGTATGAGTGTTTTGTGTGCCTGGTGGCCACAGAAGTCACAAGAGGACATCAGAGGAGTTGAAACTGGAGTTACAGAGGTATGAGACACCTGTAGGTGATGAAAATTAAACTCAGGTACTCCAGAAGAGCAGCCAGGTTTGCACTGTCACTCAAATCCATATTTAAAATTTACTATTTTTTAAAATTTTAAATTAGCTTACAAAATAACAGGTTTTTTTGTGGTCTTTTCATAATACTTAGTTTTGATTACCTCCCCCAAGACCCTGTCATTTATTACTGATTAAACCTTCCTGTCCCCAGTATTTCCCTCCTACTCTTACAGTCCATGTGTTCCATTAGCCTTCCTCCCATAATTCCATTTCTCAGGGTTCCCCCCACTTTCTAGTTTTCTGTTTTCTACACATACTCCTACAGAAATAAAAATTTTTATAAAAATCACAAACACTAGTTTCCATAGTGGCCACAGCAGTTGTCCTTCCTACCAACGGTGAATAATGGCTCTCCTTTCCCTACACCCCCACCTGTGTTTCTTACTGTTTTCTTCCAATAGCTACTCTGAGATGAGATAAAAATCTCAAAGTGATTTTATTTATTTAGCATTTCCCTAATAGATAAGGATGTTGGACATAAAATACTTACTGGTTGGTCATTTGTTTGTCTGGAGAAGCCCGATTTTAGGTTTTAAGTCTTTAACCCTTTTTTGGAGGGGATTAGAGTATTTTTCTCCTCCTCTTCAAGTTCTCTGTTCTAGATATAAATACTGTTACATGTACAGTATTCTGTACACTCTTCTTCCATCCTGTAGGCTGTCTGTTCACATGGCTAACTGCTTCATTCGCTGTGAGAGAAGCCTTTTAACTCCACGAACTGTCACTTTTGAATGACTGGAGTCCTATTCAACAATTTTCAAGTGGTTTACTTTCTCATCTGCACACTCTATGAGTTTCAGGTCTTATGCTAAGGTCTTTGGTCGTATGTAGTCAACTTTTGTGCAGATCTAATTTCATAGACAGATCTAATTTCCTATATAAGCAGCTTTCACAGTGTCATTTATTAGGGAGCTGTTTTTCCTCTAGTTTGTACTTTTGATATCTTTGTTAAACACCAGGGGGCTGTAGCTGTATGGGTTTCTGTCTGAATCTTTTTTTATTCTGTTCCATTGATCTACGTTGTTTTATTTTGTGTGCCAATATCATGTTGTGTTTTTGTTACTATGGCTCTGTAATATAACAGGAATCAGGTATGATAATACAGCCAACTATTTTATTTTCTTTCTCAGGATTGCTTCTGCTTTGAGATCTTTTGAGCTTCCAACTGAGTTTTAAGACTGTTTTACTCCTTTTGCTTTTATATTTGTCCCTTATGGCTGATGGTCATAGGAATTTTCACTTTCAAATCTAATCGTTTTGTTAGCACATGCCTCTGAGTTCACTATGTTAAGTGAATTACTTTTCTGTCACTAGGATGTGAAATCATCAATTTGAACTTATGGTTTCAACTTATGGTTTCTGTTCATGTTGGATTGCTCTCTGACGTCTATGCAAAGACCACACCTTCAACAAGACACAGATGGTGCTGGGGTAATTTCTCCAAGCTATCTAGCAAGTCCTTTCAAAGTAAGTCTTTCCTCCCTCCTTCAAAGTTTTCCTGGACTATATTTTTTTTTCCTTCAAAGAGTCTAAGAACAGGACTATTATTCCTTCTTTATTAAATTAATAAAGTTTAATAATAATTTTATTATCCTTGGCTTACTATCATTTTCTCGGCTGTTTTCCAGTCCTTGAAAGTCTTTACTAATTTCCATATCCTCAATGAGTATGCTTAATTCTACTGGAAATACAGACTACTAGTTTTGTTGTGTGTGTGTCTTATTTTTGTAGTCTTATAGATCCTGTCCAAAGGAGTCTATTTATTTTTTGGTTCTAAAAAGGTTTATAATTAGAAAGCTATCTCTTTAAATTACATTTACCATGTAGCCGGGCGGTGGTGGCGCACGCCTTTAATCCCAGCACTCGGGAGGCAGAGGCAGGTGGATCTCTGTGAGTTCGAGACCAGCCTGGTCTACAGAGCGAGTTCCAGGACAGGCTCCAAAGCCACAGAGAAACCCTGTCTCGAAAAACCAAAAAAAAAAATAAATAAAAAAAATAAATAAATAAAAATAAAAAATAAATAAATAAATTACATTTACCATCTTAACGAAATCAATCTCTTTATATTGTTCTCTGGCCCTTAAAGAGGCTTATAGTTTGAAAACTTCCCCTTAATTATATCATAATCTACCTGGTAACTTTGTTGGGGATATATCTCGATGAGGAATGAATGCAGTTTTCCTGGTAAAGTCTCCAACTCTCCCTTTAGTAGTGCTCCTTGACTAATTTTGCTCACAAGTCCCTATAGCAGTGGGAGGAAGCCTGTAGGAGTCTGTTACTATATTAAAATGTAATTATATTGTAATCTGGCATTATCTCTCTACAAGTCATGTTCAAGGTGATATTTACACAGAAATTTTATATATATATATAAAATATATATAAATAAATAAATAAATAAATATATATATATATATATATAAAGCTGGAAACAATTATTTTCAGCTATCCAGAGGCTCATACACAAAATTTAAGTACTAAAATGTTTTTATTTAATAATAAAAATAGTATCTACTCTTTCATCTGCCGATAAAAATAATCATCTTTTTATCTTTTACTTAGCAATTTGTAAAATATCTAGCACACTGTTAAGCATATAATAACCATCTTTTTTTTAATCTTATACTAAAAATACACACGCGCGCGTGCACATACACAGAGTGAGCAGACTACCTAGTGTGGTTCAACTGAAAAGTTCTGGCTTAGGAGGAGACTGGAGAGGGAAAGGCATTCCGGATAACGAGGAACTGAATGAACAAAGACAGTGAAGAATGTCAAAGTGCCATCAGAAAGCAGGTTGGTGAAGGAGATATTCTGTTCATATACTCTGAACAATCATTGTAATTAACATTTTCCTTTAGTCTGAACATTTTACAACTATTGCTCATTCAGATTGAAGTTAATAGCACAGCTAACAGCTTTTTGTGCAGAGTAAGTGGTGAGGCAGGTGTGCTGGTAAAGAGCCTGCTGTGCAGATTTGAGGACCTCAGCTTCCCAGAACCCAAGTAAAGCCAAGTATGCAGACATCTACCTCTAAGTGAAAATAGGTGGGTCCCTGAAGCTTACTGACTAGGTAGCCTAGCCAAATCATTGGGCTTCTGGCTCAGTGAGAGTCTGTCTCCAAGTGTGCTGACTAGTTTAATGACAGCTTGACAAAACCTAGCGTCATCAGAGAGGAGAGACCTTCAATTGAGAAAATTCCTCCATAAGATTTGGCTGTAGGCAAGCATACAGGGTATTTTCTTAAACAGTGATTGATGAAGGAGGGAGGGCCCAGCCCATTGTGAGTGGTGCCAAACCTGGGCAGGTGGTATGTGGTTCTATTAAGAAAGTAGGCCAAGTTGAGCATCCAAACTGCCTAGGCTCCCCCAAAGCCAGTATGCGCACTAGGATCAAAAACCCATTGCCACTGTTCTTGAGTTCTCAGTAGTCCTCATTGTCCGCTATGTAAGTCCGGTTTTATCCCATGCTTTTCCAGACCCAGGCTAGCTGGTCTTGGTGAATTCCCGAAAGATCATCCCCATTGTCTCAGTGTGTGGGTGTACCCCTCGTGGAGGTGGGCGGTCCTTGGACTTCCCACAGGTCGGGGAACCCTGATTGCTCTTC